>NC_137254.1:0-135479 GCF_965637545.1 Phallusia mammillata | reverse complement strand
CTATACAACAACATCCTAAACAATCCTGTATGATTAACGAGATGCAAAATCATGTTTACTGACAAAAATATCATTTAATTTAGATTCATACAAAGCTTTTTCGAATCTAAAATAGGTAACAATAAATTTATCTGGTGATTTATGGCCATCGACAGTCACTGTGAGCTAAAAATGACATCGGGTATGTTATTTAGTACACTTAGGTACGCACCGAAAATCGTAGTGTAAACGGAAGGGGTCGCAAGGTAAGGTTAGGTTAGGCGCCGCTAAGCACAGTGTAAACGGGCCTTTAGTTAGTTTAGAACTTTTTTCAACGGGTCTAATTTTGTTTTCAGCACAGAAAAGTTAATGCGGTAGTAGGGTCGAAGCGGAAAAACAAAAAATGAAACTCTATACTTCACGGTTAAAATCGTGCTTTGAATCCAAATTCTCAAGGAGGAAGTTAACTGGTGTTTGTGTGTAGGCCTACCCGGTAGATGAAATAAAATACACTTGTACAAATTTCAGCAACTCGTGCCCTGTGTCTCGCAATAACTTTTGATTTTTGTTAAAGTTTAAACTTTTCCACTTGGAACGCTAAACTTTTCCACTTTGAGCAGATCAATGTGTCCGGTGCTATTTTTTCTGTGCTCTAGCAATGCAACGCAGTATTGGCAACCTGTCTCGGTGCGGCCCCCAATCTAATCAGGGTAACTTGTATTCAATCCATCATTGATAAAGGTTAGCCTACATACATTTACTTCATACAACTGTAAACTACCTTGCTGTTTGTTCGATGCTTGAGGCATTTGCTCCAGAAAAGCACAAAGCGTCGCCTTGTTGATTGCCTACAAGCCTTGCTTAGTAAATGGACGAGTTTTGGTCACCAGTCTATTTGAGATAGTTAAGAGTTACTAGCCAATTGTAAGTTAAGTTAGAAAGGATAAAACTGGGAGTTTTTAACCAGAGAGTTTGCTACAAGGCAGCCTACTCAAACAGTTTCATTGCCATTCGGCTGATTCAGGAAGTCAAACACAGCGAAAATAATTCTTAAACCGTTTTTTTCACAAGTAAGTGCTTGCAGAGCAAGGAAATTTTAGACATCTTTTCTCTTTGCTATGCAGGTAAATAACTTCGTAGATATGCGTCTGTAAAATTTATAACGAAGGTTTGCGTTTTGTATCTCCCCAAATCAAATCAAATCTCTTTAAATCAAATAAATCACAAATAATTCTCTTACAAACTATAACTTATATAAGTGCAAATGCTCGCGTGTTTAAACTAAGTCGTTGTAAGTCGCGAAAAAGTTTTTCGGGTTCAAACCGGTCTCGAATCAGGTTAATCAACATCCGGGTGTCCATATGCAACCAAATATTGTTAAGCGTTGCAATTCTTTAAGTAATGATACCGGGTTTGAAAACCGCTGCATGATTGTATGGGGTTTATGATTGCAGACTTTCTCATCAGACCTTGTAACTTTTTTTGACAAGATTATAATTTTTTGTCTTACAGATATTTTTGCAGTTCATATGAATAATCTGCGTTTCCATTAACTATCGTACTTGGATAGGAAATATTTGTTGCGGAAAAACTGCTGCGTCAAACGTCATCAATATAACAACTAAAGAGGGTTGATACCAGTTTGGAAACTGTCGCTAAAGTTTAAAGACATCTACGATTCAAACATGGATTAATTTGCTTTCCATCACAAGATGACAAGGGAGCTGATGAAAGGAAACAATGTAGGTTAATTTCTCGACTTTACCCTTTTCGTTATCCACCGTCAATTTTGCCACAATAATATGAGCGACATTAAACCTTTACGACATGCACGCTATTCTCAACATAACAATTGAAGACTTAACGTGTTATTTTACCCAAATACATACCGTTTCTCACCATAAGTTTTGTGGGAGTATAAACAGTATCAAGTTGTTTAGAGGATTGTTTCCATGTAAACAGAGATTAACGTAACGTTTAAAGTTGTCGTAAATTGAAGAATAACTTGATTTACATCTTGTTTTCTAGTTCACCAAGTCTCCGACAAACAATTGTGTTTGCTAACAGAGCCTCGCTCGGACGAAACTTGTACTTGTTTGGTGCAAACCTTGGAACAGAACGCGAAACAGCATAAACCAGGTTTATGAAATATTATAGTTGTTTTACTGTTGACTGGCATTCATAAAAACTCCCAAATGTTTACAATATTGTTTGGTCCACAACGTCTGTGTTCTGTGTCTTGTAACATAAGTTTGATATATTTGAACTTCAAAAAAAGTTTAAGATCAAGCGAATGGCACAAAGAACGTTCTGACCCAGTTTGTCTGTTCAAGTTCAAGCCCATTGCGTTCTGTTAGTGACTTGTGAATGTATAATTTGCCACTTTATCTTGTTGCAATTGATTACTTTGATGTGTAGAACCAATTATGTTGTTGTGTTTCAAATGATTTAATACTAGTTCAAACAACCTAGTCAAGTGGCGTTTGTTGCGTCGTAATACGCTGGACGCCATTAGACGACTCGAATCGACTCTGGTTGTCAAAAACTCATGCTTCTCTATCGGAACGACTCAATTCGCCAAATTGTCCGAGTGGTTAGTGCAACCGCCTTTTGATCACAAGGCCATGGGTTGTAATCCTATCTCGGTTACTTGTGTTACCCTGAGCATGAAACTTCAGCGGCATTGCTCCAACCCATCCCACCCGGGTTGGATTTAACTGCCTGAACCCAAATAAATCAAATAAAAAATGATCAACAGACTTGCAATAAAAACAGGCAACTCGACGGCTGAGCATTAACACATTCAGGCGTTGCCCACACCCACCGTGGATAAAAATGAAACAAACAAAGCTACAATACATATCTCCGTCGTAGCAAAGCACATTTATAATCGTGTTTTACTTTTCCTCTGACATTCTGCTACACTCTGCAGTGGAAAGTTGAGTTTTGAAAACGTGATGAAGTTCTGGACTGTTTGTTTTTCCTCGAGACAAATATCTGTTACAGTGTTTTTATTAAAGAAGGTTTGTGCAGAAAAATAAAAACGAAATTGAAACGAAACGTCATTAACGAAGCAAATTGACAGTTAATAATTAATCAACCAACCAAAACAGGGGAGCCCATCGAATAATAGGGACATAAAGATCATAATGGTTCGTTTGCTATGATTTAAAACGGAACAGGTTTCTAGTGATTTGCTTTTTTCGGTTTCGGTGCAAATTACGCTTCTAGCGCCGCAAGTGACAGGGTTGCACGATCGGTGATTTTTATGTTTTTTTCAACATTGTACGTCATCAGCAACATGGCACAGCGGTTTATTTGGTTTTGTACGTAGAGCAAAAAAAGCTGAGTCATAGTGCAAAGCATTACACGGCACAAAATGAGCTTTCAAACAAATGAACGAGTAAAAAGAAAAACAAATTCTACGCAGCAACTAAGTAATCAAAAAAATGAAAAAGAACCAAACAAATTTTCGACCAAGTGGCCAAAACCATCAAAGGCACTTAATGCAACACAATTGTCAAAAAGTCATCTATGTCTTTCTGTGTGTAATTTCACTTGTTAAGCTTTTCTCAAACCAATCTACATAAAATTCAGTCACAATCCAATAGCTTTGCTACATAGCGAACATGATTATTACAAAACAATGGGAAAAACATTTTTCACAATTCACTTTCCTCTCATCGGATCGGATCTTCGACTGCTGATTGGGAACGACGAAGCTGATTTGCAGGGGCATGCAAAGTCTGCTCACACGTGCGTGGCCATCCGCGCTTGTAGAGGTCGCAAGAAGTCTGATGACCTTGAAGATTGACTGAGGCGTGACGAAAGGTTACTCATGCGTGCAGAGTTTTCGTAAGGATCGATTGCTCGTGCTGCAACGGCGCTTGCGGTCAAAGCTGAACCTCGCTCGATTCTGCCAAGAGAGGATTGTGAAGAACCTCCCGCCCCTGGATGCTGGTAGAAGAGCTCGTTGCCGGTGATTGTTGACGGGAGTGGAGTGGTTCGATTCCCGCCGAAGTTTGGCGACGGCCCGAAGCCCGAATGCGGGTCAGAGTAGCGCCGGGTAAAACTCCAAAGGTTGGATCGCATAAACACCACGTGCTGGAGCGTCTGAAACCTTGCGCTGTTGAAGCGTGTTGGCGGCATCGTGTGGTATTGGTCGTTATATGCTGTCGGTGGATAATTTGACTCCATCGGTTCTTCCTCCTGATGCGGATGCATGGAGTACCTGGGATGATACCCGTTGATGAGCGAGGAGCTCTTGGTGGGGGAAGTTGATGAGGATGACCCTTTTCCAGGTTGATCAGTCCGACTCCATGAATGGGCTTCTGCTTGAAGAAAAATATTATCACGAGATTTTCGATCAAAACTATAAGTCAGCAGTTTTTGTAATGAAAATAAACTGTATTTAATTAAAATTTACGCCCCAAAAACTTGTTATTTAAATGCACTAGGTCCAGTAGGTGCAGCAGGCAACACGACAGCTGTGTATAGTTGGGAAGGTTTTGCCTTCAAAACGTATCTCCTAAGGTTGGCACGCGAGGTGGTTTTTCATGGCACGCCAACCGATTTGCGTGTTTATATTGAAGTAACAATTTAACCTGTTACACTGCTTGTTTATAGTTTTTATCATGTCATTGTCTTAAAATTCAGACTTACATGCACAAAACACTCAGCTTTCTCTTTATTATTGATATCTGCTGGCACGAACCACTATTATTTAGATTCTAAATTTTAGAAAAACGTTGACACACGAGTGCAGCAAATGGAAATAACAAATAAAGTGACATGCATCGCTTAAAAGGTTGCCCACCTCTGGTTTAAACTATGCTTAAGTTTTCTGTATGAATAAGGTACTGCTGCTGGTGCCAGTTAGGCAAAATATTGATTCTGTTACGTTCTCAGTTAAGTAAATTTAACAGATTTTGCCTGATTTTTTCACTTACCTTCTATGTGATAGCCGTCGCCCTGACCGGAAGTGGGCGTCGGCTTGGTGGCGTCAATTCCATCCACCGACGACTCTCCGCCGCCCACTTGTGACGAGCGCGATAACCTCACGTTGAACTCGTCATGGTTGATTGGCACCATCTCTTCATCGCTGTACATCCGGCTTTGCTGCTTTGATTTCTGAAACAAATTACACAATTTCACGTTAAATCTTTCCCGAAATCGCAAAGTAAGTAAACTACATTCAGGGCTTTAAATCAAACACAATATTAGCAAATTGCCTGAACAAAATGTTTAATGACTAGAAATGGATGAACCATTGGCCACTGCCCTATGACAGAAATCAGGACCCTTCACAAATACAATCCATGAGTGTAAGTTGTAGCTTAAACTTAACCCAGCCCTAAACCAGAAAATAACAGCTGTACATGGTTAGTACACGAGCTTATGCCCCATAAAAATCACGGAATTCGAACCCAGAACGCTCGAATCCCGATCAGGTTTAAATGTCTGTATACGCATGTTTTCACGGGGTTCGAACCCATGCCGTTCCAAATACGAATCCCGATCAGGTTTAAATGTTTGTATATGAGTCAGATGAACGTCCTACCCGTCCTATCTCTGTCTGCACATAGAAACTCACCTTTGACCCCTCTTCGTCAAAAGTTGTCGATTTTCTTTGTCTCCTCGACTTCACACAATGCACGCACACAATTGCTATTATAACGAATAATAGAATCCCGCCAACGGCTGCAGCGATCCCTGCAACCAACATTAAAACTTCTCCACTTTCTGCGCTGCCTGAAAACCAAAACATATTCGTTTAGTTTGCATGTGTGGCAAATTACATTAAGTTTCACATAATATCGTTTCAAACCTTGTAACTATGGTTACATCAAAACACAAAGCAATTTTTAGCGTAAAACACAAAACGTCATGATAAGTTTAATTCTAAACTAGACCTGGCTCTGACTATACACGGATCTATTCATAATTTTAATGACGAACATAACGGGCCAAATAGACGTAAAAAGCGACATGCTTTATTTAAACGATAAATGTTCATGCCATTATGCCAGACTGACAAACACATTTTTAAGGCATTTTTTACACGGAACAAATCGAGTATTTTTTAGCCACTAACCACCTTCTTCAAGTACGATTTCGATTGAATTGGCGCCGTAACCATTGGCAACCTCGCACGAATAGGTGTGAAGATCATGCTGGTTTGTGCCAAACACGTGGAGAGACGCTGACTTTCCCCCGGCACTGAACAGTCCGCGATATTTGACGTCACCTTCCTGCTCGATTACGTCACCCGATGACGTCAGTGTGTCGTTGCCATGCAACTTGAAGGTGGTGTCACCATTCGTCCAAGTCCAAGTCTGCAAGAATGAACAAATAGTTTTACCAATTGTACCAGTACTAATATCGACTAGTTACCATTCCTGCTCATTTAAATTGGTTAGTTAACTTACCACTTCTTGTATTCCCGGAACACTGGCCAGCTCACAACTTATCACCGAATCTTCACCTACTGTCGCTTGTTGAGTGGAAGGGCTCGAAAATACGGGAGGTCCCCTAACGTGCAACTTGATCGTGGCATGGTTGTCACCAATCTCAAATTAAAACAAAATTTCATTTTGTTAAGCTCACTTCGACACAGTGGTGTTTGCAAAACGTCAGCGATAAGAACGTATGTATAAAATTGTGCGCTTTTGAATTATTGTTGACCATATATAAGGTTCTTTGGAACGCTACAGACGGATCTGTTCTTATGATGAAAATGACAAAATTAAAGGCACAAAAAGACGTAAAAAGCGGCATGCTTTATAATTGTTCAGACGTTTATAAAGCTCTGATATCACAGTTAATAATACACTTACCCCATCAGCCGTTGCTTTGCAATTATAACTTCCCGCGTCTTCCTGTTGGATTCCCGTGAGAAACAACGAACTTCCGGTTCCGTAAATCTCATCACTGCCAACTTTCACCCAACGAACCAAAGATTGGGGGTTCGAATCCCACTCACATCTCAGCGTCACGTTGTCGTTGATTTCAGCTGTTTGGTCGGGAGTTCCCCTCACAAACACCGGGGGATCTGCAAAGTTAAGTGTTGTGTGCAGTTTAAGGGATTTCACCACATTCTACTTACATTTGACTTGGATTTGAACTTGGCTGACTTTGGAGAATCCCGCCTCATTACGAGCCTGGCATCCCAACATCACGTGATGCCAACTCCTGTCTACGTTTTCGATGTCAAAAGTAGGTGAAAGTTCATCTGACTGGACCAGGTCATCAACAAACCACCTGGAGTAAAGTTGGCAGTGTTAACTCGTTGTTCAACTTCAACACATCAGAAAAGTGCTTCTTCGTCAAATTATGCGAATCTATTTCAAGAAGTCGGTGAATTCCCTGTATTTGATGACGTTTACCTGTATGACGCAACAGGGAGTTTGGCAGTAGCTCGACATTTCGCTCTGACGTCATCACCCGCATCAATAGAGGGCGGCAGAGAGACGAACACAATCGGAGTTCCTAAAAAAATATCGGGTTTCGAAACAAGAAAAATAGTTCAGTTCCGATATCGACACAAACATCATATTTGTTGGCTACGATTTCTATTTTATTTGTCTGAATTTTTTTAACTCACTTTGAATATTCAATTTCATCAGAAGCGATTTTATCCCGTCCATGACGTCACTTGTCATGATGCAAGCAAACGTGGAATTGACGTCATCAGCTGATGGTGTCATCCGCATGGTGGAGCTAGTGTCATAGAGTTTTTTGACTGGAGCAGAGATAAGGTTTTCCACGTTGTCGATAATTTCGGTTCCATCTGAAAAATTGTCATTGTTGCAAAACAAGTAAAACCCATTTACACAGGGATTGGTTGACGTCTATTATGACGTCATTGTGACGTCTTTCTGCGCATCGAGATAACAAATATTGTGCGTTGGTTTGTTCTATCTCCTACTTACTACGCACGAGTGACAAAAAGTCAAAAGTTTAACAAATGCGCACAAAACTTATAAAGCGGAATAATGCATATGTGTACACTTTGCTGGGAGCGCATAACTCTTTTAATCGAGTAAATACGTTACATCAGGGGTGTCAAACTCACGGCCCGCGGGCCGCATGCGGCCCACAAAGCCCTCCAATGCTGCCCACAAACACTCAACAACAATTGTATCAGATATTTTTGCGGCCGTGAAGAAATATAGGTACTGGCGGTCGTGACGCAATTAAAACTATTTTGCCAAAAAGTTTTAATTTTTAAACTGCTCTAAACAGATTTTGTGGGACTGGAAAGAGTATTACCAGCCTAGTAGACATATGCGTCAGACATTTTGTTGGCCTTTTGTGTGCAAACAATGCGAAAAAACGGGAACCACAAGCGTCACAATATAGATCAGGGGTAATCAAATGGCGGACCGCGGTCCACATCCGGACCTTTGAGGCGTTGGATGTGGACCTCGACGGTCTTTTGATTACGGCTACATACACTATCAATTGTGTGTTAATTACTTAATCTTTAAAATGTAGCAGCAGTTTTTAAACTGGGGTCCGCATCGCGATTTTTTGGGGGATTACGACAGCTAGGCTATCCCGAAAAGCCTTTCCAAAATCTTACGCATAATTTTATCTGTGACGTAATAAACTTAGTTTTGAATCATTGTGATCCTACAAAACTAGATAAAATGTGTTTTGTATGTTGTGCCAATATACTTTCGCAAAGAGTAAGTTAACGTTTAGTGCCTGATACAAGCTTTTGTTTTGCCGACATACATTCAGCTTGAACAAATGTGTTTAAGTTGGACCGCGATTAGTTAAAACCAAAAATGGCTAAGACATTTGCATTACTGACAGATGTGTCCGGCCCTCGTTGATTTTTATCTTTTGTATCTGGGCCTATGACAAAACTAATTGAGTAGCCCTGATATAGATTATGACGTAACAAACAATTAAAACTGATCTTCACACTGTGCATCAAGTTGAAAAGTAATCTGGGCTTTTGGGGCGCCAATAGATGATATATATGTGATATAAACCTATTTCTTTAGATCTGTAATTTTAAAATAAAAACCAGCAGGTAATTGGTGGCTGTTGGTGAAATAAGGATCTGCGATGCGGCCGTAGTAGCGAAAAGGTTGTTTAAGTGTATAAAACTACATTAAAAATCACATGCGGCCCTCGGCATAATTTCCGAACTGCAATATGGCCCCCGAACCCCACGAGTTTGACACCCCTGCGTTACATTATGACTCGCAGCAACATCACACACATTAGATGTGTATTGTGACATAAACAATCGTAAAATCTTTTACCTTTATACCAAGTAAGTTTTGCTGCAGGTTTTCCTCCATAAGCTCGACATGTGAATGTGTTATTTCGATCCGCCACTGCATTCACTGTTACCCCGTCATCCAACATGTTGTCGATGAAAGGTCCGCTAGGTGGCACTACAGAGAATGTAAACAATCGTTGTTTGTGGCAAATACACTAACACCGAAACTTGCGGCAGCAAAATATTGCTTAATACCGATAGGGCGGACTGCTTTCGGCTTGCCGCATTATATGCCGCCATGGATACAACATTTTTTTGCTACTATTGCCAATGAACACATGTTTGCGCGCGGTAAGCATAGTGCACTTTGCAAAAAAGGACCAGATACGCTAAGTCGCTAACTTGCCAACATCGGCGAACAGGGGAAAACCTCACTTCGCAAATCACATACGTCGCCGTGCGTTGTCTGTATTGGCATCCATAGCAGCTGATGCAGTCCCAACTTAAATGTAGTTTTTATTGCATTAACTCTTGACAAAAATGATTTAATTTTTAAAGGCGCACTCGTGTCTGGCCTAGATGTTCTAATAATCCCTTACTACGTTTCAAAGTCGTTTGTTACGTTTTATACGTGTATTCCATTTACTCAGTAAGTTGTATGCAACGAATTACTAGTATTAAAAGTTTAGCTTGTTGATAACGGTGTCCTAACATGCCAGAAACTTTCAAGAAGCTGCTCCAACGCGTTAATTATCGTAGGTATCCGGGTATAAAGGTTGAAGTGCCAAACTAACTTTTGTGAGGTAACAATATGCGTTTGTTGTTAACAAATATTTAACTGTATTCGCATAATTTAGTTCACAAACGCGTGTTTGTCACGTGGTTGGCGTCGCAACAGCCGGGTAGCGGCAATCTTCGCAACAACATTACTGTGCTTTTCACTCTCCTACAATGTTGAAGTTCCAATGCTGCTCAAAGCCGCGCGAAATTCTAATTGTTTTTAAACAACGCATGGGGAAAACCCATTTAGCGCTACTCATTTCATTGTCACATTGATTTCCTTGTGATAGAAACGGCGAATCGAATTATAGCGGCCACCTATTTGCGCAAATTACCTGTCGAAACTGCAATGCATAATTGAACACTTAAAATTAGTTAATATTTCTCCCCAGAACAACGAGACTTTTCCGCCACTAACCAGTGTCCACTGCGTTGATTACGTCACAAGCGTATTGTGATATCACGACAACTTGTGACGTGACTCTGGTAAGTTGCACGTCCAAATATAAGAACATTTGCATCGTAACAACGAAAGTGATGGAACGATACCACATTTTCCAGCAAGTATCGATACTGAGTGCTTAGTTGTATATTAACATACACGCGCAAGCTCACGCATAAGCAGCAATGAAGTTGTTTTTGCTTTTATACATTCACTTTCGTTGGTTGCCACAAATTTTGGAGGACGCATAATTGACCTGATTATTATCTGGATATAGCGGTTGGCCCGAAAACATGGAGGCGTTATCGTTGTGATGTAACAATAGGGTAAATTATATTGTATAATTATAAGCGAACTTACACCAAGGTACTGATTGCAACTTCTTGCTAAGTGCAAAATACTAAAACGATGTTCAAACTTACACGATTGAATGACGTTCTTTATATTGCGAAACCTAAAATCTTCAGCTAAAATAAAACTCACTGACAGAAGCGCAATGAAAAATATAGACAGCGATTGATCGCAGAATCAATTCACTATTTCAACGCGATTATCGGGTTGCTATGGTAACGGCGCGCAAAGTTCGGATTTAGTCCCCGTCAGTGGAGATGACGTCACTGTGGTTGTTTTATTGACCTAAGTCGTGAAACCTTTCTCTCTTTTGTGTTGCATAGAATTGAACATCTCGGGCGCAGAATGTGACGTCACACAAGCTAACCATCGTGCGCATGATGCAATCGGTCACGTGCGTTTTAACAGCGCTTTACACACGACGCACGCGGCGTCTTTTCCACCCATCTCTCTTTTATAATGACGTAAACCTCGCAGTAGAGGTTCGGGTTTGTTTCTCACGACGCAACAAATATAAGCAACTTATAGAAAGTTCCTCTCTACTATCAGGGTGATAAGGTTTAAGCGTATCTATGTTTCTCCACCATACAAGTGTTTTAATCAACGTTTATCCAGAAACTTCTGTAGTTTGAATTTTAAAACGGGCGCATAACACTTCTGTTAGATTAAAATATAATTAACTACTCTCTCAGAAAACAAATACCGGTCGTATTTCCGAATTTAAGATTTTGTTATCGTACAAATTTATTGCTATCCTTTGGCTTGTCACATTATAAAGTTAATTCTGAGTTTATCTGTGAACAAATAGGTCTCACTAATCACTGTATACAAGAGCATGGCATGCATGTAAACTGTATGTGTTCTTACCCTGCACAGTCAGCAAAGCCTTTCTCGTCCTCATGTAGTACAGGGTAACCTGGCATTCGTACAAACCTTCGTCCTGTAAGTTAACGTTGCTGATGTGGAGGTTGTATTCACCGATTGAAATATCGCCAACCATCGAATATCGCTCCCAATCTGTGAAGTTAAAAGTCTTAAATCATTGAAAAAAAACTCACACTGCAAGTTGGGCTGAACATTGGTATTTCGCACAGTTAAAGGCGTTTTTTTTAAATTTTGTTGTTTTTGTGTCGCTGTAAAACATTTATTCGTTGCAAATTCACATCGTTTGCTCAATACACGCAGTGTTCATTGACGTGCTGGATTGTCTGGGACGTTTGGGTTACATCAAAGTACAACTTTCGTATAATGCGACAAGTGGTCTTATTAAAAAATACAACCATTTAATATAATGCGACAGGTGGTCTCGTTTAGAAACAACTGGTCACTGTACACTCAAACAGCGTTCTACTTTTAAATGTATATGTACCCAACATGGGCGTCCGCAGGAAAAAATAAAGGGGAGGGCAAAACTATCGTCATATCGCCGTTCGATAAACGGTATTTCAGACCAAAAATCATCTGACTGTGCTACTCATTCTTGCCAATCCCAAAGTAGCAAAATAATACAATAAACACAATATTAAACATCACTGAAGTATGTGGTAGGTTGGCAAATACTTTTTAACGGAAGTAGGATTTACATACACGAACTTTATCAGATGTAACAACAAATACAGTGAAGATATCACATAATGCCTGTTTGACACATTCATCAATGACGTAATAATATGCTTGTTACCGAACTATTGTTAAGTAATAATGTTCGATTCATTTAATTTGTTGTAAAACCTTATTCTGTTCTGTTACAGTTACACTTGTAATAAAGGGGTGGAGACCCAAGGCGTCTTCAATTTACGTTCCAGGAATAGTTTTTGTATAACACTGTGTGAATGTTTATTGTGTTTTGTTTTAAGTTGCGGATTCTCCGATCGTTTGCGTTTTTCTTTTTTCCAGGGGGGGGGGGGGGGGGGGACACGTGCCCCTTGTTGCCCCCCTCGTAATTACATGTTAGAACCACATCAGAAAGTCAGTTAAACGAGAACTCCTGTGATAACCGCAATATATTTCTGGTATATCATGTATAATTCGAAGATAGCCGTTGGATAAAGTTTGACTGGGCTGCGCTGTGGGCAAATTCTTCAAACATTTCACACAAAAACAACATTACACCGAGTTACTTACTGGAAAGATTCCTGTCGAAACCGAGCGCCCAATCGTGTCCAACCCATTGAACTTGTCCAAGGTCATCTGAAGGAACATGCTCTACAACACAACTCATTGTGACGTCATCACCCTGTTTCACTGTGACGTCACTGGGCTCTTCGATAATCGTCGGTTCGGCAGCGAGAGATCGCCCAACTTTGTCATCAACACAAGTTTGAATTAATTTTTAAGTTCAGAAATTAAAAACAAACAAACTTGTTACAAAAACTCACCGATGAAATAACAGGCAACTAATCCAAGCCAATATTTGGGATCCATGTTTCGTTTCAGGTTTTTCTCACCAGAAATTTTTTTGCAGTTTCTTGTCGCACCAGAAGGAAATAATTCAAATTATCAAAATCTCTTTGTTATCTGAAGAACAATGAATGACGTAATGTATAACTGCGATGCTACATTACAATGCCTTTAAGAACAAACAAACACATGTTTCATATTATAAACAACATTTTAGAATTACACAAATTTATTCTTGAGACATATTTGAGTTGAGAGCATTAAACCAAGACAAGCTTTTTATTTTACTCATCTATGACCTAGGCAACTAGAAGTGATCGTTTTTATTTGTTATATTTGATCGAGAAGCTTTTTTTAATGACTCCAGCGTTACTGGTGTTTTCTGTTTTTGCAGATAGAACCAAATGTCGATAAACCGGCAAGCAGTCGGTCTCTGTGGAACGTAGATCATGCGTTCTATGAAGAGGTCACGTGATGAAAAGGAAAGTTGACAACGAAATTCAACAACATATATACAGGTGAGGTTGTTTGACGTCATAAAAATTATTGTTTGAATTACACAAATTCTTTCTTGAGGCATATTCGGCGTTGAGCGTTAAAACTGTACAATAAAGTTCTTAACCACCAACACAATAGGTTGTCGGCACACAGGACAACCCTTTCCGCGGTTTCTCAGTCGTTTTGCGCAGCGAACACAACAGAACTGGTGTCCATTGTTTCCATGAACAATCGTCGCGTCGTTTGGGTTGTTTTGGCAAATATTGCAAAGACCTGGAAAGTGGGGGAAATCCCTGTTTGTGGACACGCTTGAGCAGTTGCTGTGCTTGGAGTCTGTACTGGACCCACCCTGGCCCGTTGATGACGATCCTTGCTTAGTTGCTGGAATTAGGCAAGGAGACACAAGATTCCATATGTTTTTGAAATCAGTAACGAAGAATTGTGATACTTGCAACGCTTCTCCTAGCAAGTCACTTCCACATCGAATAATCCTCATGTTGCTTGGATCGTAAAGTTTTTTCTTCTCAATATATTTTCCGAGGTGATACACAACTTGCTCAGCAGTAAACACTTGACCTTGTGCGCCACCCATTTGAAGGACAGCTAACATCTTTGGTCGGGTCAAAAAATACTGACGTGATGCCATGTCTATTTCACTTACTGAAAAAACACAATTCAGTTAAGTTGAAAATTAAAATTCCGTTGGTTTTTTTCGAACTATGTCAAAGAAAATGCAAATTAGTGATGCATCGAAGCCGCATTAAAGTTCGGGTCGGAACCGAAACATCAACGAAACGGAATATTCGGCCAAAACTTTGGTGTCTCACCAATGCAGATTACAGACAAAATCGCGTAACAACAGTAGGCTACATAAAAAATGGCAACCAATATTATATGTGATACAAAACCGTTTAACGCAGCGAATCTCTAAACTTTACAAGCACGCGCATTAATAAACCCAGTTTTCACACTCTGCAAATCAACACTTAATTAACAAAAGTTGACAAAAGAAAGTTATGTTGTATTTTATTTATGGTCGTTGAGAATTTTTTTACGGCAAACAAGGAAAACGACATTTATTGCGTGGTCAGCATGTCCGCATTTAGTAATCAAATTATAAAACATCAGAAAATGTTTGAAATTTAAAGTAGCTAAACTTTCGCGGCACACTTTGAAATCTCTCGCGGTACACTAGTGCAGGGGTCCGCAAATAGTGGGTCGCGACCCAAATTTGGGTCGCGAGACCTTCCAGTCTGGGTCGCGAAATATTTTAAATTTCCCATGAATATAAGCATCGCATCTACACTATTAATGAATTTCGGTTTTTTTCAACAATTTAATCATTATTGCATTGTTACGTATGACTACGTAACTGTGACATACAGTCTATGTAACAATGCAAAAAGTTAAGCGCACCTATACAAGCATGCGTTTCCTGATTAGCTGTGTTCTCAACACAGAGCCCTCAGTTCTCATTTGTTAGAATAAATACGTTCGTTTACCTCCTGTTTTATGTGAAAATAGCAACTGACAATAGCATAATAGCATTCTTAATATTGATATTTAGTTGATTAGTATTTTCCTCAGACTTTTGATGCTTGGGTCGCGAGAATTCACAGCAATTTTTTTAGGGTCGCGCCAAAAAGTATTTGCGGACCCCTGCACTAGTGTACAGCGGAACACACCGGCTAAAAATGCGATTTCAAAACTCGGAGCCGTAAAAATGCGATAAGTTCGTCTCCAAATAGTTGTGGTTGTTACACGAGGCGCCCAGTACAAGTATTTTGTACAAGAAATACCAGCAAAATTTGTTCAATGTATCGAATCAAACTGGTCATAACTTTCGTCAAAGCTATGGCATATCTGCGTGAGCAAAGTTCTGGACGTCTGGTAACCCTAGTCCAGGGGTCGCTAACTTTTACCACTCAAGAGCCATTCGGACCAATTTCACATGGTAAAAATCACAAGGAGCCACAAAGACCTTTTTAAATTTGAAATAAACGTCACTGTAAATACATTTTTATATTGTTAGACAACTAGTAACAAACAGATATTGTTACGCGCGAACACACACTACAAAACAAACAGTAACCTATTGAATGCAATTGCCTGAAGAGCTCTATAAACTTGATATTATGGCTGACAGCAATAGTTTATGTATGAAACAGTTACCTTGTTCGTTAACCTGTGCGTCGCCAGTTTACTGCTTTACATTTCATGGTATATAAGACGCTGTTGTAGCTAACTACTAGAAAACAGAGTCGCTTTTTTTATTTTACTGAAAATATTTTTTTTTGACTTTTGTGTTCGACACAATCGTCACAGCATGTGTAATCAAAGCATTTGGTAATTTTAAAAACTGAGCAGCATCGGAGGGATGAAAGAGCCGCGGGTTGGCGACCCCTGCACTGATTTAACCAAATTTTTCAAAACCGACGGATAAAAAAATGTTGCAAACCGCAAAAAAACTTTTCTTCCTGTCAATCATAACATGCACATTATGACGTCATAAATACATTGGCAAACAACACTAAGAGCTTTAAACTTCACACAAAAAGCCACAAATTATATCTTAGCCAATCTGTTACACTTCACGTAATAATGCAGTAAATATTCCACAACCAATTGAGGTTAGAGTTATATTAAATATTTACATAAGTTATTTACACATTAAATGATCAACATTCAAACTATTCAGTAACTAGCACTTTACTAGTTTGCCTCTAACTGTTCGCTACTGGGAATTAAACATGTTTACCATTGCTATTAGCATTATCCTATCGCTAACAGTTAACTAGTAATCATCGCCATAAACCTTCATTCTTTAATCTCGATACAAAACCAGTTCGTGATGTCTCGAGCCCATGCGCGGATGAAACAATGTCGCGCTTAAAGGAAAACCCTAATCAGTCAAGCGGAACAAAATATTATTAGCTAGCACCCGAATTACCAAAAAGTTTTTAACCGAATTCTGTTATGTTCTGAACTTTTCTGAACGCAATGAAAAAATCTTCCCATTTTTTCACCTATAATTTGCCTTTGATTTGGCTATTCCTACGACAGTTCCCATGACAGTTTAAATTGCGTGAATTTTTAAAGTAGTGAAATAAAATTAAAATATTCCGCGTGTAAGGTTTTTTGCTTTGCAACAGTTTATCTTTGACTTGTTCGAAATTCCGTAAGTCATATAAACTTGCGCACTGTATCATTTTACACGTGAAACAGCACATGCCTCCATATTTGGACATACGCTTGTCCGACACACCGAATTCGCGCAGAAACTTCCAGAAATTGTTCCCGGTTAAAATTTGAATTAGGTTGAATCCAGTTTGTTGACAACATCACAGCGCAGTTAGTACACGACCGTTTCACTCCATCTTTATGATTTAAACTCAATGGGTCAAAAACTTTGGGTTGGGGTTGGCCTTCCATGCAATATTTACATCATTTGCTATTCACCAAAAGTATTGCAATTAGAATGAGATCGAATACTTAACTGACTACTTGCACAAATCACAACTTTCCTTAAAACAGCAAGTTTTTCAAGTTTGTTAGCGTTTTTGAACTCAGTTAGCATCAGCATAGTGAACTAAATCAAACCTTTATTGTTATGTAAGCTATTGCTGCCAGGCATAATATCAAGTTTGTAGAGCTCTTCTGGCAAATGTATTTTTATTCCGACGTTTCGACGTCCTATACAGGTCGTCTTCATCAGGGTAAATAGCACTGAATGCGACTTTATAGTTATAATTCGCTTATTTTCTGTCACCTGTTGCAACTAAGCTCATTTAAATATTTTAGGTTTAGTTTGCAATCGGTTGCGACCAACAACTGGTTTTAATCAATTGCTGTAAAATAAGACGGTTTGCAACGTCTGTTCCAATTAGATTGTAAAGTGAACAAAGTTTAATCTGCAGTAACCGCTCTGTCACGCTGTTTCGGCCAAAACTTGACCCATAGTAACCTCATCATCTGGACTTCACGCTGCAACGTTTCAGTGCACTCGCGTAAAGTCAACGAAATAATGTATCTGACATGTGAATCAAAATTTACGTTTCAACCTGCAACGCAACAAAACCCAGTTCTTGCTTTAGTCGATACTGATATAGACGAAGACCGTTATTGCGCGTTACCGTGAATAAAATTTAGTCTGCAAAGTCCACAGTAACCGCATTCGGGGTCTGACCGAAACTTGACCCATAGTAACCTTATCGCATGGCCTTCTGTCACTCTAAAACAGCGGTTCCCAAACTTTTCTAAAACTTTTGCCTGGTGGACCCTTTGCAATTATTTTGATATTTCGCGGCCCTACAAAAAAATTAAAGAATGGAAAAATGCAAAACCATTGTTTCTTATAGTACACTAGTGCAGTCACGATTCTTTTTAATGTAACAACTTTCAAACTTAGTGGTTTTCAAACTTTTTCATTGTTTTTTTCAAAACGGTCACTTTGCCATCATATCGAAGACTCGCGGACCTTCAGCCTGAAGGTGTATTTTAGCAATACGAAAGTTGATTTACAGAATTTTAGCTTATTAGGTATGCAAAATTACACATAACAACGATCCAAAGACGGTTTGTGACATCACAGACAAGACAGAAAACATTACGATAGTGCGCAAACAATTGCATTCTTGATAGTTGTTATGCAATAAAGGCTATCTATTGTATAGTAATGGAGGCAGTGGATCTCTAATTGTACTTTGATTTAAACCTATTCAGTGACACAAATTGACGCCAAATAAGATTATAGAGGCACGTCAAGCTTTTCGCGGACCCCGCAAAATTGCTTCACGGACCCCTAAAGGTCCGCGGACCCCAGTTTGGGAACCGCTGCTCTAAAACATCTCAGTTTAAGCGCGAACGCTCATTTACAAAAATGTTGCGAATTAGTTGTTCACAGACTTGGACAACTAGATTACAAATTACATTAGAATTAGAATTACTATTTTCTCAAAAACTAGAAAGTAAATTAAAATTCAAACTAGAAGATTTGAGCCAACCAACTTTAGTTTGTTTCAAATTTGAACTTGTAGATTTGCACATTTAAAACAAAACAATTCGGCGTGTCTAAAACGGGTTCAAACGGAGCTGATACGGCCTTCTTGTCAAGTGGTTCTCAGCAGCATCGATTTTCGTAATGCTCAATATTTTTACGTCGGCGGACAGGTGCAATTGCACTCGCCTTTTGCGATTGGCGCAGCTACCTCAGTTTTGGCATTCCTGTATTTTTATAGAAATAACTGGTTTTCATAATCTGATGATGCTAACTGTGCAGTTTTACGCATAATCTTCTTTCATCTGACATACAAAATGTATTCCCTTTTATTACAAGCCGCAACAGCCAGTGAGGTCGTGCTTACGATTTAGTCACAGTGCCAAATTTAACTGAAAAACAAGTTTCAGTAATGCAGTTTGGTCTTGATAATTACTTGGTTTTGTGCGCTTTGGATACAAAACGCATGTTCGTATATCAAATGCCTAAAAATGCCGTTGGACAAACTAGCGTTTTGGGGAAAACTGTGAATTAGATTAGAATTAGAGAGCTTACTCGATAATTCTAAATTAGATTAGAACTAGAATTTCCACCATTTTGGTCTAATTTGTCCAATTAGATGACTAGAATTATCCAGTCCAAGTCTGATTGTACTACATCTTGTATGTCGATTCTGGATGCGGATACAACTTTTTCTTTGACCAATGTCGAGTTAAAAAGTTTTGATTTGGTCTTTAAAACTGTCAAATGGTAAACAACAAAACTTGATGTTAAACTATAATGTTCGATAAGCTTTTGTTTTCACCATCCGTTGTGATTTATCGATTATTTTCCCACCCTTAACCAATACTTCGTCTGTAACGTCATAAGTGATCAAACAATTGTTATTCCACAAGTGACAAACCACGTTTCAGGTTTCGTCGGAATCTGTTTGGGATAATGTAACACGTGTTGTGTGTTTGACGGTTAATAATGAGTCAGACTTTCTGGTTTGATTTTTGATTTTCTTTGTTTAAAAAATTTAATTGTCCCAACCTAGTCACAGAAGCTGAAAACATGTTGTAAATATTTTGTGGATCACCATTTTTTTATGTTATGCATTTGGTTTCCTAATGGAATAAAGTTTGCATTTAAAATTCACAAATGATTTAGAAGTCATGGCAAGGCATATGTGTGCCAGGTATAACATATGTTGTTCAGTTATAAAATGCACCTTGTATAGCTGCATAACTATGCTTATGTGTGCCACTGTTAATATTTAGGGAAAAATGCATTTTAGAAATACAATATTTTGGTTTTAAACTACTCAGGTATTCTAGCGTGTCAAAAAAACATTGTAAGTTACATTCTTGCTGAGCGAATTTGTTTCCACAAAAGTAGAGTACCAACCACAAAACACAGAAAATGGGAGAAAACAACAGCAAAGAATATTTCAAACGAAACAGATTCCGTCGATCAATTCCAATCGCAAGTGGATCAGATTCATTGGACAAAGAGAGGTCGTTATACAACCAAGCTGATAAGGATTATTTTAATGACAATTCTTACCATTCAGTAATATCTGTCTATCTTGCTGACTGGCAACCAGGTTCTTTTTTACCATGGTTTTATCGTGAGTCTAAGGAATTATTACTTATCAATGATGGCACTGCACTTGGATTTCAGGTTTGTAAATATACATAAGCTGTTGCTGCCAGGAATAATATCAAACTTATAGAGCTCTTTTGGCAATTGTGTTTTTTATATTTTAAAATACAATTGCCAAAAGAGCTGTATAATTTTTTTAGGTATGTAAATTCAGAAAAAAATAGGCAAAGATTAAGTACATCACAAATTTGCAGTATATAAGATCAGTATTTTTTATTATGTAAGCTATTGCTGCCAGGCATAAAAACAAGTGAAGGTGACCTGTATAGGACTTTGAAACGTTGGAATAAAAGTACTTGCCAGACGAGCTCCATAAACTTGACGAATTTGCAGGTTGGTTCTTATCATGACTCAGAAACCAGAAAGTTTGTTGGACTTGTCGTTGAGTCGATCTCTTCTGGTTCAAGAGTGGATAGAGATAATTTACTGCAACTTGGTGACATTATTGTTGAGATCAACTACAGAGATCTGTTGGATTTGTCACCTTGTGTGTAAGTTGTTATAATTTTACAAACCAACCAAAAACTTGCTAATGACTAACACAGTTTGTTAATGCAGTTTTACATACTTTCACATTTTGTATGCAAGCGATTACATGAATTTACACAATACACATAGAAAAGTGACATGCTTTATTGTTCAAACATTTCGGCAAATGCTCATGCCTTCATCATTGGAGAGCCACCAGTAACACCTGTTTATATTCACCTAAGTCCCGTAAAAGATTGATAAGTCATGAATTGTTAATGACAGTTTACCAGATTTGTTGTTCTTCATGTAGAGCTCATGCAATTCTGAAGTCATTGCTGAGTTACAATGAGTTGCAACTTCGTGTACTATCAGTTGAGGAACGAAACAAACACATTTCCACACCAATCAGGTTATTTAGTTTATTAGTCATGGTATCATTTGTTAGTCTGCTGTGCATCTGCATTTTATCCCAAGCATTAGTTTTATGTTAACACTCTTTGTTTGATTATTGCACTCCAACTTTATAGATTAGTTTATATTACCTTGAGGGGGCAGTTGTTTAATCTATGTGCTTTATATGGAGTTAAGGAAGTGACACACAGTATATTTGTAGCTTTACCAGAGTTCAGGTTTATGTCAGAAATTTATGTTTGCTTCCAGGAAAATTCAACCCTCAGTTTCATCAGCATTAGACACAAAGCAATCATCACAAGCATTAAGTGGTAGCAATTCTACATCTTCTGTTTCCCAGTTGTGTGCCTCTACTTCTTCTATTTTAACTAGTGTAAGAAATCTGTTTATTAGTAAAGCGATAGGCTAGTAAAGCCCTATAATGTTGAAATACATACCGCCTTAGTTGTGTGGAATAACTTTGGTCAAACATTTGCAACAGTTAATAAAGGCTTAGGAAAAGCAGTATTGGCCACAAACAAGTCATTTCATATTATAGCAGTAGAATAAGCGTATAGTAATGCAGAGCAAAGTTTCAGTTTGTTAAAGATTTTTTCCGAAATATGATGTTTTGGCATTGTTTCATATTTAGCTAATCATCACAACACCATAAAAATCATACACACATTGTGAAGTTTGTCTGTTTAGTTTTATGTTTCTATCTTTTAATACATTTGTCGCAATCTTAAGGAATTGCCATCTTCATCATGAACATCAAACGATCTGCCTCTGATTCCACAGTCTAACTCTCATTTTAGTTTGCACACAAGAAAAAATGGTCAACAAATAATCATTTCTTTGAAAAAAGGTGAGTTCTGAAAGTTCTAAATGTGGCCACATGTCAAGCAGTAGTTTGTTGTTTAGATGCCCAAAGTCTTGGTTTAAGCATAACCTCTCGTGATACAACAATTATTGGTGACCCAGGTCCTATTTACATTAAAAAGATTCTGCCTAATGGGGCTGCAGCTGTTGATGGAAGATTGAAA
This sequence comes from Phallusia mammillata, assembly GCF_965637545.1. NCBI lineage: Eukaryota > Metazoa > Chordata > Ascidiacea > Phlebobranchia > Ascidiidae > Phallusia > Phallusia mammillata. Next base: position 113,241 of record NC_137254.1, on the reverse strand, counting down.
TCTGGTGATAGGTAATGTACTGTTGGTTGTTTCTTGTTTTCTATTGTAAGCAAAAATTATGTTTTATGATGTAGCAAAATGGTTTGATTTTATTGTTGTGCAGATTTAATATTGCAAATGTAAGAGTCAAAAAAGGTGTAAAAATTAGAGATGTACCGAGTATTCGGTTTGCCAAATTTATTCGGCCGAATCGGCCATTTTTGCAAAGATTCGGTTTCGGCCGAATAATTTGTTGCGATTCGGCCGAAACCGAATCTTTTACGAACACACATTTAAAGCGTTAAAGTGTTTTTTCTGCTCAGTAAGGTACCTCGCAATCTTTTTAACTACACCATAACGAAAAACTTCCATTTTTGAAAAAATTGTATAGTTTTTAACACATTATCGTTTTCCCCACCGTAGACAAAAAAATCATTAATTCGTTGGCAGGTTGACAATCTTGACTGAGGCAAGTTTAAACCCTACAGGACAGAAATGAGGTTGAAACACAACTAATCTGGACTAATTGCTTGAAAGATAAACATTTTTTTATGTCAAAACGCACAGCGTAAAACTTCGTGTGACGTCATAAATGATTCGGCCGATTCGAATTTATTCGGCAAAATCGCCAAATTTTCGGTTGCGGCCAAACCGAAATTTAGCCGATTCGGTACATCACTAGTAAAAATTGGATTCAATATTCTGAATTGAAACAATTCTTCTACAATACCCATTTATGCTGCTTTGGACATGCTTATATGCTGTTGATTTCTTTGTGTGCAAATGAGATATTTATAAATACTGACATGATTTGTTGTTGTTTGAACAAGCACTACACATGCAGAGTTTAACATAACTTCTGTGTGCATGATGTTTTGTTGTTGTTTGTTCAGATTGCTGAATCAAAACAAGATCTGATTGGATTGTCTCAACAGGAAGTTGTAAAGATTATTTGAAGCGTTCCAACGGGTTCAGTTTTTAAGTTTACAATTAGTAGACAAAGTGAAATACCACCACAAAAACTGGTACAAAAAACATTTATTTATTACTCTGGTTGATCTTGCTTCGCCTCTTGAGCAAAATTATTACAGCACAGTTTGTTTTCAGTTGCAGCAAGATGACTCGACCACAGACACGGATGATGTTGTGGAAACTGAGGTGAAGCACAATGAAGTCTGTATTGGATGTAAATCAGAGGTTACTGATCATTTGGTACAAGTTCGGAGCTCTTTCTCGACTGGTGCGAAAGATGACAAGGCCGTTGATAAATCAAGTGATGGTCACAACCCGATTCAGGTAAATTACACATGGACATCTGCCGGACAATTATAAAAGAAATTTTAAAATTTTAAAAAAACTTTGTGTTTCTAAGCAAGTTTGCCATTTTAGCATTCAAACAGGAATAGTCGTATATCTAGCCAAACCTTATAGAGGTGATGAGATTTAAAAATATTCTAAAACAACTCTTGTGCGGGATGATGGCAGCTAGGTTATTTCAAAGGCCTAATCAATATGTGAGACTGGTTGTTTTGTGTGGTATTTCAATTCTATGAAGTTCTAGATTTGTTAAATATACATACAGTATTGTAACAGGATTGTTGTAAGTTTTTAATACAATAGGTATATGGAAACTTGCACCTTTTTAGTTGTGCAGGAATCCATATTAAACTAAATTGTATTGCAACATATTTTGCAGGAAGTTGGAAGGAGTTCCAGAAGAGACTTTCATTAAAAGATGCACAGACGACATCAGCAACAACTTATCTGATTCAATACTTGGCCAGTTTCACAATCCTACAAAACCAGGTATCAAGTAAAATCCTATTCAAGTTATTTTGTTGTGTTAAACACCCCTTTCTACCATTAAATGGTGTTTTTGTTGAGGCATTGTAACTTTGCTGTACTTTTAACAAGCACTGTACAAAATCATATGCATCTCACTTTCAAATTAAACTATATACTTGTAATATTGGGCAAGTTCTGGAACATGGCACAAGTAATGGAAATAGCTTTTTATGTAATGCAGAACCCCATACTGTGACTTTTGTTGCTACTAAATACAGACTTTTTTGTAAATATAATCCTAAACCCAGTGTATAAAACCCCAGCCGTAACAGAATCAAACGTTGTTCACAGTGTTTACATGGAATATATTTTTCACCAAATGTTTTTGACATCCTCAGTTCCTGTGACCGAATACAACATTGTTGTCATTTTGTTTGGCCTAGAGTTTCATACACTGGGTTTTGAATTATGTTGATGTACAAAACAGTAATCACCGGAGAACTGCTAGAGTTGATATCAAACTAGACTTTATTTTGTAAATGTTCTCCATAAACGTTTTTTTAATGTTATCTAAGATGTCTTAGGACAAAATGTTCATGTAAATCAAACAACTGTGACTTTGCTTGGTGCATTCTCACTCTGCCTAACTTTTAACACAATTTGCTTGTCATTTTACAATTTGGTTGATTTTCTGCGCAAAGTCACCTTTTCATTTCCTTTTTTAATTTTTTTATGCATTTAAGTTTGTCCATGTCTTTGACAGATTTGGATGAAACGTTTACAGACCCAAAAGTATAAACGTTTTTTAAACAAAAATATCAAATGCTGTTATAGTTTATGAGTAAAACTGAAAATAGAGTATTTGAGTTGATGATTTACTTACATGAAGTTATGGCTATTTTGGCAGATGGCAATTATGGGGGTGTTAACAACCTGATAATGTTAGCGATTGCTGCTTGAAAGACCTCTAGTGGTCAAGATTTTAAACAGTGGCCGATTAGAATACAATTTTGCAGGACTGTTTTTTTGGGTCATTGTGGTTAGGGATTTTATTAGTTTGGGAGTAGAGCCCCGTCAGCTACCCCACTAGCCCCTAAATAAGTAAAAACTGTAAACAATAAGCAAAATGAATGAATTTTGGTTGTTGATGTGCTGTGGTAACTTACTTATATGCTACAGATGTTATAAGTGACGACTGGATGATGCCGTCCAACTTTGATCTGTTCGACCATGAGTCAGCAATCCGTAAATCAATATCAGAAAAGCGAGGTGATGAAGTAACAAGATTTTTCCTGAATGGTGAAGGCCCAAAAACACTGAAAGCCAAACACAAAAATGGTAAATACCAAATATCTGGTACAAGTTTTTTAAATGATTTAAAAATAAGACTCCAATGTTAAAGTAATTTAAATAAATATGGTGTCCATTCCAGAAAAAATCGCTGTTTTGGTTGTTATTGTTTAGGGATGCGCCAAAACTGCAAATTTTTGGTGGAACACTGAGCATCTCATGGTAATGCCCAGTGCTCTGCCGAGCATTCTCGGTGCATTCTGACGTCAAAAACATTTGCAATTCCATGCTAGTTTTGTAGCTTTCCAAAGTCCCTTACATCACCAGCAGGGTATTAAGCTATACAGGCCCCAGAAATGCATGTTTTCAGCCATCTGACACTTTTTAAATGGTTCTTAGATACCATTTTAAACCCTAGTTTTGTATGTTAGCAGAACATGAATATGCAAATTTATTACTCGGCTCAGTTTGTGCAACTGCTTGGTCAAGCACCAGTGATGCTAGGTACCAATAGCTAGGTACCAAAACTAGATGCTAGGTACCAAAACTAGGTTCTTGCTCGGCTCGACTCATCCCTAGTATTATTTTTGCATAGCTGATTTGGCAATAGTTTTTGTTGTGAGATATTTTGCAAAATTGTCTCCGATTTACTGGCAGATGTTGATTCCACTTTGTTTTTTCTTGTTAGTTGGTGGACGAAGTCATGTAAGCATGGAGTCTATTTTATTTACTTGTGATAGTTGATGCATTTTTTTCTACATGGCACTTTAAGGAGAGGCTGAAAATGTCTCAACTGTTCAGTAGTTGTTCCAAATGTTGTTTGTGACCAAATCTGTGACATAATTGACACAACTTTGGGTTGTTTTGGTTGTTATGTGATCAGTTTTGCTGTAGAAACTCGTGCAACAAGCAGCTGAAAGTGAAAAAAATATGTAAATAGTGCCAGAATTGGACAAAGTTAACAATATGCCATTTTAATTGTTGATTGTTGTGTTTTACACTGTACCCCCATTATTTACTCCAGGGCTTCTCAAACTTTCTTGCTCTGCAACCCAATTTTGGAAAATAAATTTCTATGTGACCCCTTGATGGGTCGCGACCAACAGTTTGAAAAGCCCTGATTTACTTCACAGGCCTTCAGATATGAATGGCGTTTAAAAACAGTTATATAAATTCAAAATAGTTCCAAAATTATGACAGTTTCTAAATATATAATTTTTATGTGTCACTTGTTATGTTCCACCCTGTACCGGATAATTTACCCCACAAGCACTCAAAGGAAAAGGAGTTTGTAAAAAAATGTCTAGATTGGTCGAACAATATCTGAGTTTTTTTATTGTTTAAAATTTTGTAGGGTATAAGGCAAGTTAAGAATTACTAGAATGGTAAATAATAAGTTTTTGCTTTATGCTGAACAGAATGTACAATAAACTGATGTATTTTACATGTGATTTTGACCCTTTTTAACCAAATGTTTAGGTAATAAGACGGCAGAATCCAAGGAAGTGCATTTTTCCTCGCCACTGCCTGAAAACAAGTCAAACTCCAACTTGAAAATCAGCAACCACTCAAGTTCGGCAGGTGCAAAGTCTCTCTTTGATATTTCACTTTTTTCACTTTGCAGTAAAGTTCAGCTTAATTGTAGATTTTCTGGTAGTTTTGCAAGTGTGTTTCACTACAAACCATAATTTTGTTTGAATTTATCCTGTTTAAAGTGTTTGCTAAAAAAGCCGAAAAATCTCAACAAGGTTGATGTGGTCCTTGTCACCAAAGTGGGGCTAGCACAACTGACCTGTAGTCGCAAGGTTGTGGGTTCTAATCCTGTCTCAGCCACTTGTGTTTCCTTGAGCAAGAAATCACCAATTAAACAACAACGAACTTGTAAATGTTACAGAGAGCTATCAGAACCGATCATCTCAGTTGAACCATGAAGCAAGTTCGCAAACGCTTGTCACTGTTGTGACACTTAACTCTCCTGAGACTCCAGGAGATGAGACTGACAGCTTTCGAAAGTCAAGTTCAACTGAGCCGACTGCACCAACTGATGATGCCGACCAACAAACTACTTCAGTTAACAATCAAAGTAAATACTTGTTTAGTGGTGAGCACTGCCAAAAAGTTTCGTGATGTTTTGTTCACATGGAGTAGTTGAGTTCTGCATTTGACCGTTGTCATGGTAACTTAGTCAGCTAAAGTAAATCATACAGAACAACAAATGAAGGTTCACAAACATGAACAACATTATATTGCACAGAACCCTGTGTTGAGTCAACGTTAAGCAAGTCAAGCTCGATGAAGAACATTCCAAAGGCCACGCTAAAGGTAAGTCTGTTTCAGACCATGGGTCACCGACCTTTTGAAATTTGAGCGTTACCTTAAAGATAACCAAATGTCTTGGGGGCTACCAGTTTAAAATATAAGTATAAGCATGTTAAAACAAGCCATGTTTTGATGGAAGCAGAGTTAACTGTGAACCACTGTCCACAACAGGGGTCTCAAACCGAAACCCTTTTGAAGCCAGAAATAAATCTCAAAATAACCTGAGCGCCACACCATTAAAAGTTTTCTTACAGTGATCATTAATATATAACGTGTCATCCGCTTAGCGGTTAGACGTTGTCACTTATTTCTTTCCAGCTCTGTCGATTTGAGCAGCATCGAGTGAGGTCCACAAGTGATGTGGCATTCACTGCATGTTTAATTCCCTCTATATATTGCAGTCTTTGCCTTCTCCTTGATCTCTTGCCGTGGGGTCGTCCATGTAGGCACAAATATTCCAACGTTTCAGGGTGTCGATTTACGTGTCCATAATATTTTAGAGATTGTTTTTGCATGAATCTATTGAATTGATGTTGTACTTTTAGTTCTTTTAATATGGAGTTGTTGGTCCTATGTTGTGTCCATGAAATTCTTAGCAAGCGACGATAGCAGTACATTTCAAAACTTCGTAGCTTAGCGCGATCGGTCGCCCGTAAGTGCCACGATTCGCAAGCATGGGTAGCAATGGGCCAAACCAAAGATTTAATAAGATAAACCTTTAGGCTATTGCTGATGGTCATATCTTTCCAAATAGAGCGGAGATTCTGTGTGGCTGCTCTTGCCATAGCCAGCCTCCGGCTGATTTCAGGGGAGTCACTTCCTGAATCACTTATGCTTGCTCCCAAGTAGGTGTAACTGTTGACTTGTTCTAAAACACTTCCAGAGGATGTTACAATAGCACTTGTTGTGGGATGTTTTGCTACCACCACAACTTTTGTTTTCTTTGTGTTTATAAGCAGGCCCATTTTTTCACTTTGTATTTCCAAACGCTGAAAAGATCGCTGAAGTGATTGCTTTGATCCAGCAAGCAGGACTGCATCATCTGCATATCTCAGAGTGTGCAGCTTTTCTCCGCCATAGTCAAGGCCACCATATCCACCCTTGGACTGACCTATGACTCTTTCGCTGTACAAATTGAAAAGAAGTGGGGAAAGCACACAACCCTGTCGAACACCTTTATGTATGAGAAAATGTCGAGAAAATCCTGCTGCAGTTTGAACTGTCGCTGTTTGACACTCATACAGAGATTTTATTAGCCAAATGAAGTGGTGTGGGAAACCCCACTGTGATAAGACTTCCCACAACCGATGGTGGTTAAGACAGTCGAAGGCCTTCACGTAATCGACAAAGCACAGATATAATGGCCTGTTGTACTCCAGTGCCTTTTCTATTATAATTCTGAGATTGAATAGTTGATCGCGAGTTCCCCTATGTTTTTGGTAGCCCGCTTGTTCTCTAGAAATGATTTCATTTGCTCTTTTGCTCATTCGTCTGACTACAATGTGTAGCATGATTTTACTAGCATGTGGAATGAGAGCAATAGTTCTGTAGTTGGAGCATAAAGTGGAGTCCCCCTTTTTTAACAGAGGAATAAAAATGGAAGTTGTCCAGTCTTGCGGAAAAATAGCAGTATCCCATATTTTTTGACACAAGAGGTGCAGCAGTTTTTCTAGTGTTGCTCCACTAAGTTTTAGAAATTCTGCTGGAATTCCATCCACAGCACCTGGCGATTTATTTGCTTTTAGACGTTGGATCGCCTCACCAACATCAGACAGTAGTATGGGAGGTTCGAGTAAACTTGCCTTATCTGGCGTGACTGATAAAACATCAGGCACGCCATCAGCCTTGTACAGATTTTCACAATAGGCAGCCCACGCTTCTTTGATTCCCTCACTGTCTGTTTGCAATTGGCCTTCTTTGTCCCTGATGTTAGTCTTTTGGGTGTAAGGTTTTGAAGAGATTAACTTTAATGGTTTAAATAAATCATGCGTTTTTTAGAAATTTTATTTTGCTTTCCCTTATTTCTCTGCTGATCATATCGCTCAATTTTCTGTATCTTTTCTTCTTTTGTGGATTGTTCCTTTTTTGTCCTTTTAAAATTCTTCTTTGGTTGGCCAATTTTACAACTTTTTCTGAGTCCATGGTCTTTTTGGTTTCTTAAAGGTTTTTGTGCCTACAGATTTCCCCGCAGCTTTCCATATGGTATTCTTGATTAACTCCCAAAGATTGTTTGATGATAAAGTGCTGATGTCTTGCAGGCGACGAATACTTTCAAACAGTTCTTCAGAAATTGAAGAGTAGTTTAGTTTTTGTGTGTCCGATGAAAGAAGATCAGCATGCAGACGATTGCATACTTCATTCTTTTGAAGTCTTTTTAGTTTTCGCCTAAATATGCCTAGTAGCAGGTTGTGGTCGGAGCCATTGTCAGCTCCAGGCAGAGTTTTGCATTTTTCTAAACTGGATCTAAATCTTTTTTTAACCAAAATGTAGTCTTTGGCCATTTTGTCCGGGTGATGTCCAAGTGTGTAGCCGTCTTTGGTGATTCTTAAACCAAGTGTTCATGATTGTCAAATTATTTGCTTCGCAGAATGACAGGAGATATTCACCTCTTTCATTTCTTTCACCTAACCCGAAACTTCCCATGCATGAACTAATCTTTTCATCTCCAACTTTGGCATTAAAGTCTCCCATAACAATGACGATGTCCTGTGAATGTGCCATTTTGATGGTATTCTCCAAACAAGTGTAGAAATATTCCAACTCTACATCATCATGTGATGTTGTCGGGGCATATACTTGAATGATGGTCAAGTGAAATGGTTTTCCGCACATTCTCAAAGATATAATGCGATCATTTATCGGATTATAACCAACAATAGATTGAGAAGCGGTTTTGCTAAGAATGAAAGCAACTCCATTTTCATTTGCTATATAAAATGTGACAAAAAATATTGAACAGAAAGGCAGCAAACTAAAAAAAGGTTTTAGTTCTTACATTGCTGACTTAAAAAAAAAATGCACACAGTGACGCAACAATGCAAAACAATAGACATGACAATATCTAATTCTTACTAAAAAATGGCCGTTTCAGTTAAGTAGTTAACAAAATATTTCGATAACTTAGTACCGTTATTATTTTACATATTCCGAATGCAAAAAAAACATTATTTGACGCTTAATATTTGTGTCGCATCAAAAAAGCATTGCTGTCAAACTTGGCGCATTTTTTGATGATACACAAACTATTGTATCACATATTGCCGCACGTCGGGCATGTTTACTTGGCCGAATTGAAACGCAACTTTCAATTTTAAATGCTTTGTGGACACACAAAAAACATGGCGGTCGAGGTCGGCGTGTGGCCCGCGTGTTTGAGACTCTTAATCTTAAACATTTAGCCACTTTGTTCACTAACTTACAGAACATATTACGAAACAGTCCATTGTCATCATGGTTGCATAATGCTTTCTTGGGTACTAAGCACCCATGGTTTCATAATATTGTTTTTTTAGCTTCAATATTTTTGTTGCATATCTTAACGGCTACATAAGGTCAACTGTCAAATGTTTGACCACTAGTCGTGAGCAAAATCCGAAAATCTCATAGATTAAGTACATACCGAAATATTTTGTTAGTACCAGAAGATAAAGATCTGGGGGTCTCTGCTGCGCCGTCTAGTGAAAATCAACCTAATCTGAAACATCCCGAAGGCAACGGGAAAAAGTTGTTTGGACTTTTCAAGTTAGTAAAAATCAGTTTTGATATTATATAGGTTAGTTAAATGTTAGTACTTGCAAATATTACTGCATCAAAGGCAATTAACATTTTTCAGAAACATTTTTGTAATTTTACAAATTATTGCTTCTAGAGTTTTATATTTTATATATTAATGCAACCAAAAATATAAATCACATTCCTGGCATATTTGTTTGTAGAATCAAGAAACCGAAGTCATCGCCTGAAGCTGACAGGAAGGCAAAAAGAACAAACATCAATTTAAATCACGCAAAGATAGCGAAAGAACAAAGAAAAAGAACGAGAGGTTTGTTATCGGTTGTTACGTCATAGTATAGATCACGTCATAATAACGCTGAAGTATTTTTGTCTTTTACGTGTTTCACGAAACTTCAGTAAATGACAAAATCACTCAAATAATGCTAAGCAAAAATTTCAATTACAAGTATTAAACGTTTTTTAGACAAACACGAATGAATAGTTTTGTTTAATGCATAATTTTGCTCCAACAGTGGAAAGAAGACAAGCGGTCACCAGCGAAACGGGTTTGCAGGTTCTGGCTTTAGATTTCTGGTCGCTCGAGCGATTTTGCTACCTTTCTCTTTTGTCAAGGTGGAAAACTTGTTTTATTTCTAGAAAAATATTCATTTGTATGTAGAAAAGTATCGCTATTTGTATGTAGACATTGAAAAAGTATCGCGTTTGTAAATAGCAAACAATTGAAATATGTGCAAGAAGACACGTATTGTTTTGGTCCGTTTTCTTTATGTTCGTTTCTTTTCAAACTTGTAAATATTTCACTTTGTTTCTTTTTGATCGTGCTTTTTAATCTTCGTTACAACTGTTTTAATTTTCGTTTATAGTAGGCCGATCCATCACGCTGCTTCATACCTTAGCTCATATGTGACTGCAACGTTCAAAAAAGTGCTGATTTTGTATGTAGCAAACACTGAAAGAGTGAATTATGAGCAAGGAAACATATTGTTTTGGTCCGATTTCTTTCGTTTTTTTACCGATTCTATACAGATCGTCACCAGAACTTTAAATATTTCACTATTTTCATTTTGACCGTGCTTTTTAATCTTCTTTACTACTTTTTAAATTTTCGTTTATCTGTCCCGCCGCTTCATACCTTGGTTCAGATGTGACTGCAACTTTTATTTTTCAATGAAATAAACTCGATGTTTTTCTTTGTGTTTCAGTGTTTGAAACTGTTAGTGTTTTTCGGGCACAGGTTAGTAAAAGTTTTAGAAATAGATAGGCTGAAGCAATCTTATTGTTGTTGTGGTTTTACTAAGGGAGATAGTTTTGCGTCCGTGTTATTTCCGTTTACTCACATGCCCGAAAACTTAGCCAGGTGTTTTAAAGCTGAGGTTCCAGCCAGGCAGTAGTTTAACGCCATAAGCATGGTGGGAGCAGTTGGCAGTTTCATTCCGTGCAAAACCCCGTTCCAAACACATCAACTAAACGGGCCTCCCAAGTAAAATAGTGTATCAGTTGGTTAGTAACATCGCACCACAATCGCCGGTTTCACTGTCTTTGTGGCAATTTGTTTGTTTATTTTTGTCCTCGTTGGACGGACAACGCCTGAATGTGAATCATGATGAATTCATCAATTAAGTAAAGATAGTTGACTTGAGTTTATTTCCCTGACAAAAGCGTAGTAGCGCAATTGCACTGAAATATTTACCAAGTCGGAAATGGTGACTTCAATTCGTTTCAATTCAACGCGTTTCACTGGGTTAGAGCAAAGCGTCCGGCCCAACAGGGGCGCCCATATGTACAAATTCAAGAAGCAAACCTTTAAAAGTCAGATTTGCGAATTCAAAAGCAAACAAGCACTTGGGCAATTGCCAACCCTCTGTGACCTGCGACTTCCAATTACAACGATTTTTTTACATAAATATTGTAGATTTTGCAGTAAATGATATATTAGACAATTTTTCTTTTTTGCGTTTTTGCACGAACAATTTGCAGAGAAGTAGGCAAAACAAAACAAAGATGGCATAAAACCTTGTAATAAATTCAAATTTGTTTGAATAATATCGGACTTACGCTTTGAACATATTTAAACTCTATGAGGTACAAAGTTTATCACGCAAAATACTGTCCGCAATTAAAGACATTTGCTTCGACGGTTTGAGTAGAAACAAAGTTGACTTCCAGAGGCATCAAAGCGCTTCAAGAAAAAAGCGCACGTGTTAACCGGAGCGTTACAAACCGTGGAGTGCGCGTTGATTGATTGCAAACCTTGCAGTTGAAGGCAAAACTTTAAGTCGCGTTGCTGATGTGAAAGCAATACTACATAGACAGACAGAACTGAGACTTAATATGGAGCAAATTAAGCAGAACACAAAGAGACGACAGTCGGTGGGAAATTCTCATGCTAAACAAATAACTGAACGAAGTAAGTATGGAGGTATAAACCTTTAACATATCTCATTATTAAAACGTTCAGAAGCAAGTAATGTAACTATCTTTATGCTTGTGAATTTGTTTTTATCGTATGTTTTTCCGTTTTTTTAAATTTGTTTTTAAGATAACATCATCCATTTTATCTTACATCATCCGTTTTCAGTTCAGGTTTGTATTTGTTTGTAATTTTTTTTAAAGCTTGCCCATAACACTAACGCAACGCAGTGCAGCAAATCAATGATGGGAATAACATAATTTTCCTCCTACAGTTATTTATAGTTCCGATTCCACCCTTTTCTGTTAGTTTGTTTTTGCATCGCGTTACTTTTTTTTCGATGCTCGGACAAACAAAGCAGAATCGATACTAATGTGGTGAGCGATACTGATGTGGTCATTTTATTGCTTAAGGACACGGCAGCGACTGTTTTGTGGAGCATCATCCATTTTCCAACAACGCATATCAGAACCTGAGGAAAGGTTTGAGCAAAGTCGAACTTCGGCGTTCCCACTTGAAAATGAAAAGATCGAATGAACACCGCACTTAAAGAGAACACACATGGCGCTGAAGAGAAAAGTTAACCAAGTAATTCAAAGTTAAAGGTGACAACTGACTTTAAAAAACTCGCACAAAAGAGGTTACGAAATATCATAGGTCATAATGGGTTGTGTTTTATTATTGTTACACAATTAATTTGTTTTATTTTGCGCCACAGAGGCAACTCTAAACGGTCAAAATAGTTTTTTTTTTAATTGACGATAGTATTTGTTGTGGGTATTTTTGAGTGCAATTATGACGCAATAATTCTCTGTTTTCGTTAATATCATTTCGTTGTTCTTGGTAAAGCGTGTACTACTTTGTTATAATAAAAGCGCTAAATTTGTTTTTACTTGAAATTTGTGGGTCATCAGCTTATTATGCCAATTGGCTCAGTGGTTAACGCGCAGAAAGTTGAATCACGCCCACTGTTAAGTGCCTTGAATGCTGCACATGTCAGCTTCGTAGTGGGGTATCAGCAATTCGATCAACCAAGTTAAATTTACACACGTACTGCGATCAGACCTGAAGCGTTCATGCATAAAAGCAATCACGACTTACTCATTTATAAATTATTTCACACCAGACCCTAAGAAGGCGTTAAGCCGAATCAAGAAGATCTCCCGAGCATTACCATACAGATCTCCCAGGCATTACCATACAGCAAGGCACACGCCATGAAAACATCTAGCAGCAGTGGGATTCGAACCCACGACTGGAGTCATTTTGAAACTGGTGCTCTATTAACTCAGCGGCACAGGCTCAGTGGTGAACCTGCCGAAAGTTGATCGACCCTAAAAGAATCAATTTTAGCTCCCAAATAATGATTTAAACTAAGAATTAACCTTGCGAAACAGTTTAGGGAAGATGGGTGTGCGACTTATTCACGCCTAAGTTACTTTGAAATGTGTCCTTTTTCGATGGTCAATAGATGAAATCGTTGTGGGAAATAGTTTTTCTAAACTGTTTCTTATTAAATGGCAGGAGGAGTAGGAGCAAAGAAAATTTCTAGAGGCAAAACTGCGCTTCGAAAAAAAATAGCTCAATGTCAAATGAACGTTCACAAATCGTGGAACGAGCTGTGCGCAATGATTGATCGCAAATCTTGCTGTTCAAGGTAGAATGACTAGTAGCAAACGTGTAAGTTGACTGGAGATTTGTAACAGCAATGGCATGCATAAATAAGCAACTACTTCATCCTTGCGCAGGACACAATGAAGACGTGACGAAGGTCGGATGGAACCCCGAGCTCTTAGTGCAGAGAAAGCTAAATGAAGTAAGTTACGTTTAAGCATATCACAATCAGGAACTGATTATAGTTATCTTAAAAATTAAACATTTTGACAATTCTTGTGCCAACCTTTGTTTGTAAAGCAAACAAATTAAAAATGAAACTCTCCTCGTATATAGGTATCCCTTTTCGCGAATTATTATCTTCTGGTGCATGTGCGTAGATTAATTATTATCTAAATCTGGTTAAACAGATGTTTTGGAGAAAATTTGTATCTCATGTAGCAGTTAACCCATTAGATTATAAGTTCGATTGTTTCACTGATGACCGCAGTAAAGCATGCTTATAAATCGGTGCCTCACGTACATTGTTTAAATTAGTTGTGGGATCTAGCATTTTGATCGCATTTTGTTGTTGGTTTAATTCGTTGAGAAGCGTTTTTTGATCATGTATTCAATACGTGACGTAATTCGAGTATAGAACAATCAATTTTAGCACTTAAAAATCAGTTAAAAAAAGCTAAACCCAGTAAGTTACGTTCAAGCTTATCACAATCAGGAACTGATTATAGTTATCTTAAAAATTAAACATTTTCACACTTCTTGTGCCAACCTTTGTTTGTAAAGCAAACAAATTAAAATGAAACTCTCCTTGTATATAGGTATTCCTTTTTACGAATTATTATCTTCTGGTGCATGTGCGTAGATTAATTATCTAAATCTGGTTAAACAGATGTTTTGGAGAAAATTTGTATCTCATGTAGCAGTTAACCCATTAGATTATAAGTTCGATTGTTTCACTGATGACCGCAGTAAAACATGCTTATAAATCGGTGCCTCACGTACATTGTTTAAATTAGTTGTAGGATCTAGCATTTTGTTGTTGATTTAATTCGTTTAGAAGCGTTTTTTGATCATGTATTCAATACGTGACGTAATTCGAGTGTAGAACAATCAATTTTAGCACTTAAAAAGCAATTAAATTTTTGACACAAATATGGCACTTTACCTTAAACTTTATGGTAATCGTTGCAATTAAAATAAATTTCCGATAAAAACCGAAAATTTATTTTTATTTAAAACATCCTAAAATATTGACATAAACTTGTCACTTTACTTTAAATTATATGGTAATCGTTGTAATTAGAATACATTTCGGATAAAAAAAACTGGTTTTTTCAAAAAACAATTTCTTAAATTATTGACATAAATTTGTCACTTTACCTTAAACTTTATGGTAATCGTTGCAATTAAAATAAATTTCCGACAAAAACCGAAAATTTATTTTTATTTAAAACATCCTAAAATATTGACATAAACTTGTCACTTTACTTTAAATTATATGGTAATCGTTGTAATTAGAATACATTTCGGATAAAAAAAACTGTTTTTTTCAAAAAACAATTTCTTAAATTATTGACATAAATTTGTCACTTTACTATAAAATTGATGGTAATCGTCGTAATTAGATTTAATTTCTGATAAAACCGGAAAATTTGTATTTATGTGAAAATGTGTGTCTGGACTGTATAAAAATGCTAATTCAATGTTGAAATAGCCTTCAAAATATTCACAAATATTTGCCGTATTAAAATCATCAATTTTAACACTAAAATTAATTGAAAATTTACATAATTAATCTTAAATTTTATGGTAATCGTTGTGATTAGACGTAATTTCTGATAAAAGCGCTAAATTTGTTTTTACTTGAAATTTGTGGGTCATCACTCATCAGCTTATTATGCCAATTGGCTCGGTGGTGAACGCGCAGAAAGTTGAATCATGCCCACTGTTAAGTGCCTTGAATGCTGCACATGTCAGCTTCGTAGTGGGGTATCAGCAATTCGATCAACCAAGTTAAATTTACACACGTACTGCGATCAGACCTGAAGCGTTCATGCATAAAAGCAATCACGACTTACTCATTTATAAATTATTTCACACCAGACCCTAAGAAGGCGTTAAGCCGAATCAAGAAGATCTCCCGAGCATTACCATACAGATCTCCCAGGCATTACCATACAGCAAGGCACACGCCATGAAAACATCTAGCAGCAGTGGGATTCGAACCCACGACTGGAGTCATTTTGAAACTGGTGCTCTATTAACTCAGCGGCACAGGCTCAGTGGTGAACCTGCCGAAAGTTGATCGACCCTAAAAGAATCAATTTTAGCTCCCAAATAATGATTTAAACTAAGAATTAACCTTGCGAAACAGTTTAGGGAAGATGGGTGTGCGACTTATTCACGCCTAAGTTACTTTGAAATGTGTCCTTTTTCGATGGTCAATAGATGAAATCGTTGTGGGAAATAGTTTTTCTAAACTGTTTCTTATTAAATGGCAGGAGGAGTAGGAGCAAAGAAAATTTCTAGAGGCAAAACTGCGCTTCGAAAAAAAATAGCTCAATGTCAAATGAACGTTCACAAATCGTGGAACGAGCTGTGCGCAATGATTGATCGCAAATCTTGCTGTTCAAGGTAGAATGACTAGTAGCAAACGTGTAAGTTGACTGGAGATTTGTAACAGCAATGGCATGCATAAATAAGCAACTACTTCATCCTTGCGCAGGACACAATGAAGACGTGACGAAGGTCGGATGGAACCCCGAGCTCTTAGTGCAGAGAAAGCTAAATGAAGTAAGTTACGTTTAAGCATATCACAATCAGGAACTGATTATAGTTATCTTAAAAATTAAACATTTTGACAATTCTTGTGCCAACCTTTGTTTGTAAAGCAAACAAATTAAAAATGAAACTCTCCTCGTATATAGGTATCCCTTTTCGCGAATTATTATCTTCTGGTGCATGTGCGTAGATTAATTATTATCTAAATCTGGTTAAACAGATGTTTTGGAGAAAATTTGTATCTCATGTAGCAGTTAACCCATTAGATTATAAGTTCGATTGTTTCACTGATGACCGCAGTAAAGCATGCTTATAAATCGGTGCCTCACGTACATTGTTTAAATTAGTTGTGGGATCTAGCATTTTGATCGCATTTTGTTGTTGGTTTAATTCGTTGAGAAGCGTTTTTTGATCATGTATTCAATACGTGACGTAATTCGAGTATAGAACAATCAATTTTAGCACTTAAAAATCAGTTAAAAAAAGCTAAACCCAGTAAGTTACGTTCAAGCTTATCACAATCAGGAACTGATTATAGTTATCTTAAAAATTAAACATTTTCACACTTCTTGTGCCAACCTTTGTTTGTAAAGCAAACAAATTAAAATGAAACTCTCCTTGTATATAGGTATTCCTTTTTACGAATTATTATCTTCTGGTGCATGTGCGTAGATTAATTATCTAAATCTGGTTAAACAGATGTTTTGGAGAAAATTTGTATCTCATGTAGCAGTTAACCCATTAGATTATAAGTTCGATTGTTTCACTGATGACCGCAGTAAAACATGCTTATAAATCGGTGCCTCACGTACATTGTTTAAATTAGTTGTAGGATCTAGCATTTTGTTGTTGATTTAATTCGTTTAGAAGCGTTTTTTGATCATGTATTCAATACGTGACGTAATTCGAGTGTAGAACAATCAATTTTAGCACTTAAAAAGCAATTAAATTTTTGACACAAATATGGCACTTTACCTTAAACTTTATGGTAATCGTTGCAATTAAAATAAATTTCCGATAAAAACCGAAAATTTATTTTTATTTAAAACATCCTAAAATATTGACATAAACTTGTCACTTTACTTTAAATTATATGGTAATCGTTGTAATTAGAATACATTTCGGATAAAAAAAACTGGTTTTTTCAAAAAACAATTTCTTAAATTATTGACATAAATTTGTCACTTTACCTTAAACTTTATGGTAATCGTCGTAATTAGATTTAATTTCTGATAAAACCGGAAAATTTGTATTTATGTGAAAATGTGTGTCTGGACTGTATAAAAATGCTAATTCAATGTTGAAATAGCCTTCAAAATATTCACAAATATTTGCCGTATTAAAATCATCAATTTTAACACTAAAATTAATTGAAAATTTACATAATTAATCTTAAATTTTATGGTAATCGTTGTGATTAGACGTAATTTCTGATAAAAGCGCTAAATTTGTTTTTACTTGAAATTTGTGGGTCATCACTCATCAGCTTATTATGCCAATTGGCTCGGTGGTGAACGCGCAGAAAGTTGAATCATGCCCACTGTTAAGTGCCTTGAATGCTGCACATGTCAGCTTCGTAGTGGGGTATCAGCAATTCGATCAACCAAGTTAAATTTACACACGTACTGCGATCAGACCTGAAGCGTTCATGCATAAAAGCAATCACGACTTACTCATTTATAAATTATTTCACACCAGACCCTAAGAAGGCGTTAAGCCGAATCAAGAAGATCTCCCGAGCATTACCATACAGATCTCCCAGGCATTACCATACAGCAAGGCACACGCCATGAAAACATCTAGCAGCAGTGGGATTCGAACCCACGACTGGAGTCATTTTGAAACTGGTGCTCTATTAACTCAGCGGCACAGGCTCAGTGGTGAACCTGCCGAAAGTTGATCGACCCTAAAAGAATCAATTTTAGCTCCCAAATAATGATTTAAACTAAGAATTAACCTTGCGAAACAGTTTAGGGAAGATGGGTGTGCGACTTATTCACGCCTAAGTTACTTTGAAATGTGTCCTTTTTCGATGGTCAATAGATGAAATCGTTGTGGGAAATAGTTTTTCTAAACTGTTTCTTATTAAATGGCAGGAGGAGTAGGAGCAAAGAAAATTTCTAGAGGCAAAACTGCGCTTCGAAAAAAAATAGCTCAATGTCAAATGAACGTTCACAAATCGTGGAACGAGCTGTGCGCAATGATTGATCGCAAATCTTGCTGTTCAAGGTAGAATGACTAGTAGCAAACGTGTAAGTTGACTGGAGATTTGTAACAGCAATGGCATGCATAAATAAGCAACTACTTCATCCTTGCGCAGGACACAATGAAGACGTGACAAAGGTCGGATGGAACCCCGAGCTCTTAGTGCAGAGAAAGCTAAATGAAGTAAGTTACGTTTAAGCATATCACAATCAGGAACTGATTATAGTTATCTTAAAAATTAAACATTTTGACAATTCTTGTGCCAACCTTTGTTTGTAAAGCAAACAAATTAAAAATGAAACTCTCCTCGTATATAGGTATCCCTTTTCGCGAATTATTATCTTCTGGTGCATGTGCGTAGATTAATTATTATCTAAATCTGGTTAAACAGATGTTTTGGAGAAAATTTGTATCTCATGTAGCAGTTAACCCATTAGATTATAAGTTCGATTGTTTCACTGATGACCGCAGTAAAATATGCTTATAAATCGGTGCCTCACGTACATTGTTTAAATTAGTTGTGGGATCTAGCATTTTGATCGCATTTTGTTGTTGGTTTAATTCGTTGAGAAGCGTTTTTTGATCATGTATTCAATACGTGACGTAATTCGAGTATAGAACAATCAATTTTAGCACTTAAAAATCAGTTAAAAAAAGCTAAACCCAGTAAGTTACGTTCAAGCTTATCGCAATCAGGAACTGATTATAGTTATCTTAAAAATTAAACATTTTCACAATTCTTGTGCCAACCTTTGTTTGTAAAGCAAACAAATTAAAATGAAACTCTCCTTGTATATAGGTATTCCTTTTTACGAATTATTATCTTCTGGTGCATGTGCGTAGATTAATTATCTAAATCTGGTTAAACAGATGTTTTGGAGAAAATTTGTATCTGATGTAGCAGTTAACCCATTAGATTATAAGTTCGGTTGTTTCACTGATGACCGCAGTAAAGCATGCTTATAAATCGGTGCCTCAGGTACATTGTTTAAATTAGTTGTAGGATCTAGCATTTTGTTGTTGATTTAATTCGTTTAGAAGCGTTTTTTGATCATGTATTCAATACGTGACGTAATTCGAGTGTAGAACAATCAATTTTAGCACTTAAAAATCAATTAAATTTTTGACACAAATATGGCACTTTACCTTAAACTTTATGGTAATCGTTGCAATTAAAATAAATTTCCGATAAAAACCGAAAATTTATTTTTATTTAAAACATCCTAAAATATTGACATAAACTTGTCACTTTACTTTAAATTATATGGTAATCGTTGTAATTAGAATACATTTCGGATAAAAAAGCTTGTTTTTTCAAAAAACAATTTCTTAAATTATTGACATAAATTTGTCACTTTACCTTAAACTTTATGGTAATCGTTGCAATTAAAATAAATTTCCGATAAAAACCGAAAATTTATTTTTATTTAAAACATCCTAAAATATTGACATAAACTTGTCACTTTACTTTAAATTATATGGTAATCGTTGTAATTAGAAAACATTTCGGATAAAAAAAACTGGTTTTTTCAAAAAACAATTTCTTAAATTATTGACATAAATTTGTCACTTTACTATAAACTTTATGGTAATCGTTGCAATTAAAATAAATTTCCGACAAAAACCGAAAATTTATTTTTATTTAAAACATCCTAAAATATTGACATAAACTTGTCACTTTACTTTAAATTATATGGTAATCGTTGTAATTAGAATACATTTCGGATAAAAAAAACTGGTTTTTTCAAAAAACAATTTCTTAAATTATTGACATAAATTTGTCACTTTACTATAAAATTGCTGGTAATCGTCGTAATAAGATTTAATTTCTGATAAAACCGGAAAATTTGTATTTATGTGAAAATGTGTGTCTGGACTGTATAAAAATGCTAATTCAATGTTGAAATAGCCTTCAAAATATTCACAAATATTTGCCGTATTAAAATCATCAATTTTAACACTAAAATTAATTGAAAATTTACATAATTAATCTTAAATTTTATGGTAATCGTTGTGATTAGACGTAATTTCTGATAAAAGCGCTAAATTTGTTTTTACTTGAAATTTGTGGGTCATCACTCATCAGCTTATTATGTCAATTGGCTCGGTGGTGAACGCGCAGAAAGTTGAATCATGCCCACTGTTAAGTGCCTTGAATGCTGCACATGTCAGCTTCGTAGTGGGGTATCAGCAATTCGATCAACCAAGTTAAATTTACACACGTACTGCGATCAGACCTGAAGCGTTCATGCATAAAAGCAATCACGACTTACTCATTTATAAATTATTTCACACCAGACCCTAAGAAGGCGTTAAGCCGAATCAAGAAGATCTCCCGAGCATTACCATACAGATCTCCCAGGCATTACCATACAGCAAGGCACACGCCATGAAAACATCTAGCAGCAGTGGGATTCGAACCCACGACTGGAGTCATTTTGAAACTGGTGCTCTATTAACTCAGCGGCACAGGCTCAGTGGTGAACCTGCCGAAAGTTGATCGACCCTAAAAGAATCAATTTTAGCTCCCAAATAATGATTTAAACTAAGAATTAACCTTGCGAAACAGTTTAGGGAAGATGGGTGTGCGACTTATTCACGCCTAAGTTACTTTGAAATGTGTCCTTTTTCGATGGTCAATAGATGAAATCGTTGTGGGAAATAGTTTTTCTAAACTGTTTCTTATTAAATGGCAGGAGGAGTAGGAGCAAAGAAAATTTCTAGAGGCAAAACTGCGCTTCGAAAAAAAATAGCTCAATGTCAAATGAACGTTCACAAATCGTGGAACGAGCTGTGCGCAATGATTGATCGCAAATCTTGCTGCTCAAGGTAGAATGACTAGTAGCAAACGTGTAAGTTGACTGGAGATTTGTAACAGCAATGGCATGCATAAATAAGCAACTACTTCATCCTTGCGCAGGACACAATGAAGACGTGACGAAGGTCGGATGGAACCCCGAGCTCTTAGTGCAGAGAAAGCTAAATGAAGTAAGTTACGTTTAAGCATATCACAATCAGGAACTGATTATAGTTATCTTAAAAATTAAACATTTTGACAATTCTTGTGCCAACCTTTGTTTGTAAAGCAAACAAATTAAAAATGAAACTCTCCTCGTATATAGGTATCCCTTTTCGCGAATTATTATCTTCTGGTGCATGTGCGTAGATTAATTATTATCTAAATCTGGTTAAACAGATGTTTTGGAGAAAATTTGTATCTCATGTAGCAGTTAACCCATTAGATTATAAGTTCGATTGTTTCACTGATGACCGCAGTAAAATATGCTTATAAATCGGTGCCTCCCGTACATTGTTTAAATTAGTTGTGGGATCTAGCATTTTGATCGCATTTTGTTGTTGGTTTAATTCGTTGAGAAGCGTTTTTTGATCATGTATTCAATACGTGACGTAATTCGAGTATAGAACAATCAATTTTAGCACTTAAAAATCAGTTAAAAAAAGCTAAACCCAGTAAGTTACGTTCAAGCTGATCACAATCAGGAACTGATTATAGTTATCTTAAAAATTAAACATTTTGACAATTCTTGTGCCAACCTTTGTTTGTAAAGCAAACAAATTAAAATGAAACTCTCCTTGTATATAGGTATTCCTTTTTACGAATTATTATCTTCTGGTGCATGTGCGTAGATTAATTATCTAAATCTGGTTAAACAGATGTTTTGGAGAAAATTTGTATCTGATGTAGCAGTTAACCCATTAGATTATAAGTTCGGTTGTTTCACTGATGACCGCAGTAAAGCATGCTTATAAATCGGTGCCTCACGTACATTGTTTAAATTAGTTGTAGGATCTAGCATTTTGTTGTTGATTTAATTCGTTTAGAAGCGTTTTTTGATCATGTATTCAATACGTGACGTAATTCGAGTGTAGAACAATCAATTTTAGCACTTAAAAATCAATTAAATTTTTGACACAAATATGGCACTTTACCTTAAACTTTATGGTAATCGTTGCAATTAAAATAAATTTCCGATAAAAACCGAAAATTTATTTTTATTTAAAACATCCTAAAATATTGACATAAACTTGTCACTTTACTTTAAATTATGTGGTAATCGTTGTAATTAGAATACATTTCGGATAAAAAAACTTGTTTTTTCAAAAAACAATTTCTTAAATTATTGACATAAATTTGTCACTTTACCTTAAACTTTATGGTAATCGTTGCAATTAAAATAAATTTCCGATAAAAACCGAAAATTTATTTTTATTTAAAACATCCTAAAATATTGACATAAACTTGTCACTTTACTTTAAATTATATGGTAATCGTCGTAATTAGATTTAATTTCTGATAAAACCGGAAAATTTGTATTTATGTGAAAATGTGTGTCTGGACTGTATAAAAATGCTAATTCAATGTTGAAATAGCCTTCAAAATATTCACAAATATTTGCCGTATTAAAATCATCAATTTTAACACTAAAATTAATTGAAAATTTACATAATTAATCTTAAATTTTATGGTAATCGTTGTGATTAGACGTAATTTCTGATAAAAGCGCTAAATTTGTTTTTACTTGAAATTTGTGGGTCATCACTCATCAGCTTATTATGCCAATTGGCTCGGTGGTGAACGCGCAGAAAGTTGAATCATGCCCACTGTTAAGTGCCTTGAATGCTGCACATGTCAGCTTCGTAGTGGGGTATCAGCAATTCGATCAACCAAGTTAAATTTACACACGTACTGCGATCAGACCTGAAGCGTTCATGCATAAAAGCAATCACGACTTACTCATTTATAAATTATTTCACACCAGACCCTAAGAAGGCGTTAAGCCGAATCAAGAAGATCTCCCGAGCATTACCATACAGATCTCCCAGGCATTACCATACAGCAAGGCACACGCCATGAAAACATCTAGCAGCAGTGGGATTCGAACCCACGACTGGAGTCATTTTGAAACTGGTGCTCTATTAACTCAGCGGCACAGGCTCAGTGGTGAACCTGCCGAAAGTTGATCGACCCTAAAAGAATCAATTTTAGCTCCCAAATAATGATTTAAACTAAGAATTAACCT
The DNA here is from genome assembly GCF_965637545.1 of Phallusia mammillata. Lineage (NCBI taxonomy): Eukaryota > Metazoa > Chordata > Ascidiacea > Phlebobranchia > Ascidiidae > Phallusia > Phallusia mammillata. Next base: position 90,081 of record NC_137254.1, on the reverse strand, counting down.
TGCGAAACAGTTTAGGGAAGATGGGTGTGCGACTTATTCACGCCTAAGTTACTTTGAAATGTGTCCTTTTTCGATGGTCAATAGATGAAATCGTTGTGGGAAATAGTTTTTCTAAACTGTTTCTTATTAAATGGCAGGAGGAGTAGGAGCAAAGAAAATTTCTAGAGGCAAAACTGCGCTTCGAAAAAAAAATAGCTCAATGTCAAATGAACGTTCACAAACCGTGGAACGAGCTGTGCGCAATGATTGATCGCAAATCTTGCTGCTCAAGGTAGAATGACTAGTAGCAAACGTGTAAGTTGACTGGAGATTTGTAACAGCAATGGCATGCATAAATAAGCAACTACTTCATCCTTGCGCAGGACACAATGAAGACGTGACGAAGGTCGGATGGAACCCCGAGCTCTTAGTGCAGAGAAAGCTAAATGAAGTAAGTTACGTTTAAGCATATCACAATCAGGAACTGATTATAGTTATCTTAAAAATTAAACATTTTGACAATTCTTGTGCCAACCTTTGTTTGTAAAGCAAACAAATTAAAAATGAAACTCTCCTCGTATATAGGTATCCCTTTTCGCGAATTATTATCTTCTGGTGCATGTGCGTAGATTAATTATTATCTAAATCTGGTTAAACAGATGTTTAGGAGAAAATTTGTATCTCATGTAGCAGTTAACCCATCAGATTATAAGTTCGATTGTTTCACTGATGACCGCAGTAAAATATGCTTATAAATCGGTGCCTCACGTACATTGTTTAAATTAGTTGTGGGATCTAGCATTTTGATCGCATTTTGTTGTTGGTTTAATTCGTTGAGAAGCGTTTTTTGATCATGTATTCAATACGTGACGTAATTCGAGTATAGAACAATCAATTTTAGCACTTAAAAATCAATTAAATTTTTGACACAAATATGGCACTTTACCTTAAACTTTATGGTAATCGTTGCAATTAAAATAAATTTCCGATAAAAACCGAAAATTTATTTTTATTTAAAACATCCTAAAATATTGACATAAACTTGTCACTTTACTTTAAATTATATGGTAATCGTTGTAATTAGAATACATTTCGGATAAAAAAACTTGTTTTTTCAAAAAACAATTTCTTAAATTATTGAAACAAATTTGTCACTTTACCTTAAACTTTATGGTAATCGTTGCAATTAAAATAAATTTCCGATAAAAACCGAAAATTTATTTTTATTTAAAACATCCTAAAATATTGACATAAACTTGTCACTTTACTTTAAATTATATGGTAATCGTTGTAATTAGAATACATTTCGGATAAAAAAACTTGTTTTTTCAAAAAACAATTTCTTAAATTATTGAAACAAATTTGTCACTTTACCTTAAACTTTATGGTAATCGTTGCAATTAAAATAAATTTCCGATAAAAACCGAAAATTTATTTTTATTTAAAACATCCTAAAATATTGACATAAACTTGTCACTTTACTTTAAATTATATGGTAATCGTTGTAATTAGAATACATTTCGGATAAAAAAAACTGGTTTTTTCAAAAAACAATTTCTTAAATTATTGACATAAATATGTCACTTTACTATAAAATTGATGGTAATCGTCGTAATTAGATTTAATTTCTGATAAAACCGGAAAATTTGTATTTATGTGAAAATGTGTGTCTGGACTGTATAAAAATGCTAATTCAATGTTGAAATAGCCTTCAAAATATTCACAAATATTTGCCGTATTAAAATCATCAATTTTAACACTAAAATTAATTGAAAATTTACATAATTAATCTTAAATTTTATGGTAATCGTTGTGATTAGACGTAATTTCTGATAAAAGCGCTAAATTTGTTTTTACTTGAAATTTGTGGGTCATCACTCATCAGCTTATTATGCCAATTGGCTCGGTGGTGAACGCGCAGAAAGTTGAATCATGCCCACTGTTAAGTGCCTTGAATGCTGCACATGTCAGCTTCGTAGTGGGGTATCAGCAATTCGATCAACCAAGTTAAATTTACACACGTACTGCGATCAGACCTGAAGCGTTCATGCATAAAAGCAATCACGACTTACTCATTTATAAATTATTTCACACCAGACCCTAAGAAGGCGTTAAGCCGAATCAAGAAGATCTCCCGAGCATTACCATACAGATCTCCCAGGCATTACCATACAGCAAGGCACACGCCATGAAAACATCTAGCAGCAGTGGGATTCGAACCCACGACTGGAGTCATTTTGAAACTGGTGCTCTATTAACTCAGCGGCACAGGCTCAGTGGTGAACCTGCCGAAAGTTGATCGACCCTAAAAGAATCAATTTTAGCTCCCAAATAATGATTTAAACTAAGAATTAACCTTGCGAAACAGTTTAGGGAAGATGGGTGTGCGACTTATTCACGCCTAAGTTACTTTGAAATGTGTCCTTTTTCGATGGTCAATAGATGAAATCGTTGTGGGAAATAGTTTTTCTAAACTGTTTCTTATTAAATGGCAGGAGGAGTAGGAGCAAAGAAAATTTCTAGAGGCAAAACTGCGCTTCGAAAAAAAATAGCTCAATGTCAAATGAACGTTCACAAATCGTGGAACGAGCTGTGCGCAATGATTGATCGCAAATCTTGCTGCTCAAGGTAGAATGACTAGTAGCAAACGTGTAAGTTGACTGGAGATTTGTAACAGCAATGGCATGCATAAATAAGCAACTACTTCATCCTTGCGCAGGACACAATGAAGACGTGACGAAGGTCGGATGGAACCCCGAGCTCTTAGTGCAGAGAAAGCTAAATGAAGTAAGTTACGTTTAAGCATATCACAATCAGGAACTGATTATAGTTATCTTAAAAATTAAACATTTTGACAATTCTTGTGCCAACCTTTGTTTGTAAAGCAAACAAATTAAAAATGAAACTCTCCTCGTATATAGGTATCCCTTTTCGCGAATTATTATCTTCTGGTGCATGTGCGTAGATTAATTATTATCTAAATCTGGTTAAACAGATGTTTTGGAGAAAATTTGTATCTCATGTAGCAGTTAACCCATTAGATTATAAGTTCGATTGTTTCACTGATGACCGCAGTAAAATATGCTTATAAATCGGTGCCTCACGTACATTGTTTAAATTAGTTGTGGGATCTAGCATTTTGATCGCATTTTGTTGTTGGTTTAATTCGTTGAGAAGCGTTTTTTGATCATGTATTCAATACGTGACATAATTCGAGTATAGAACAATCAATTTTAGCACTTAAAAATCAGTTAAAAAAAGCTAAACCCAGTAAGTTACGTTCAAGCTTATCACAATCAGGAACTGATTATAGTTATCTTAAAAATTAAACATTTTCACACTTCTTGTGCCAACCTTTGTTTGTAAAGCAAACAAATTAAAATGAAACTCTCCTTGTATATAGGTATTCCTTTTTACGAATTATTATCTTCTGGTGCATGTGCGTAGATTAATTATCTAAATCTGGTTAAACAGATGTTTTGGAGAAAATTTGTATCTGATGTAGCAGTTAACCCATTAGATTATAAGTTCGGTTGTTTCACTGATGACCGCAGTAAAGCATGCTTATAAATCGGTGCCTCAGGTACATTGTTTAAATTAGTTGTAGGATCTAGCATTTTGTTGTTGATTTAATTCGTTTAGAAGCGTTTTTTGATCATGTATTCAATACGTGACGTAATTCGAGTGTAGAACAATCAATTTTAGCACTTAAAAATCAATTAAATTTTTGACACAAATATGGCACTTTACCTTAAACTTTATGGTAATCGTTGCAATTAAAATAAATTTCCGATAAAAACCGAAAATTTATTTTTATTTAAAACATCCTAAAATATTGACATAAACTTGTCACTTTACTTTAAATTATATGGTAATCGTTGTAATTAGAATACATTTCGGATAAAAAAGCTTGTTTTTTCAAAAAACAATTTCTTAAATTATTGACATAAATTTGTCACTTTACCTTAAACTTTATGGTAATCGTTGCAATTAAAATAAATTTCCGATAAAAACCGAAAATTTATTTTTATTTAAAACATCCTAAAATATTGACATAAACTTGTCACTTTACTTTAAATTATATGGTAATCGTTGTAATTAGAATACATTTCGGATAAAAAAAACTGGTTTTTTCAAAAAACAATTTCTTAAATTATTGACATAAATTTGTCACTTTACTATAAACTTTATGGTAATCGTTGCAATTAAAATAAATTTCCGACAAAAACCGAAAATTTATTTTTATTTAAAACATCCTAAAATATTGACATAAACTTGTCACTTTACTTTAAATTATATGGTAATCGTTGTAATTAGAATACATTTCGGATAAAAAAAACTGGTTTTTTCAAAAAACAATTTCTTAAATTATTGACATAAATTTGTCACTTTACTATAAAATTGCTGGTAATCGTCGTAATAAGATTTAATTTCTGATAAAACCGGAAAATTTGTATTTATGTGAAAATGTGTGTCTGGACTGTATAAAAATGCTAATTCAATGTTGAAATAGCCTTCAAAATATTCACAAATATTTGCCGTATTAAAATCATCAATTTTAACACTAAAATTAATTGAAAATTTACATAATTAATCTTAAATTTTATGGTAATCGTTGTGATTAGACGTAATTTCTGATAAAAGCGCTAAATTTGTTTTTACTTGAAATTTGTGGGTCATCACTCATCAGCTTATTATGTCAATTGGCTCGGTGGTGAACGCGCAGAAAGTTGAATCATGCCCACTGTTAAGTGCCTTGAATGCTGCACATGTCAGCTTCGTAGTGGGGTATCAGCAATTCGATCAACCAAGTTAAATTTACACACGTACTGCGATCAGACCTGAAGCGTTCATGCATAAAAGCAATCACGACTTACTCATTTATAAATTATTTCACACCAGACCCTAAGAAGGCGTTAAGCCGAATCAAGAAGATCTCCCGAGCATTACCATACAGATCTCCCAGGCATTACCATACAGCAAGGCACACGCCATGAAAACATCTAGCAGCAGTGGGATTCGAACCCACGACTGGAGTCATTTTGAAACTGGTGCTCTATTAACTCAGCGGCACAGGCTCAGTGGTGAACCTGCCGAAAGTTGATCGACCCTAAAAGAATCAATTTTAGCTCCCAAATAATGATTTAAACTAAGAATTAACCTTGCGAAACAGTTTAGGGAAGATGGGTGTGCGACTTATTCACGCCTAAGTTACTTTGAAATGTGTCCTTTTTCGATGGTCAATAGATGAAATCGTTGTGGGAAATAGTTTTTCTAAACTGTTTCTTATTAAATGGCAGGAGGAGTAGGAGCAAAGAAAATTTCTAGAGGCAAAACTGCGCTTCGAAAAAAAATAGCTCAATGTCAAATGAACGTTCACAAATCGTGGAACGAGCTGTGCGCAATGATTGATCGCAAATCTTGCTGCTCAAGGTAGAATGACTAGTAGCAAACGTGTAAGTTGACTGGAGATTTGTAACAGCAATGGCATGCATAAATAAGCAACTACTTCATCCTTGCGCAGGACACAATGAAGACGTGACGAAGGTCGGATGGAACCCCGAGCTCTTAGTGCAGAGAAAGCTAAATGAAGTAAGTTACGTTTAAGCATATCACAATCAGGAACTGATTATAGTTATCTTAAAAATTAAACATTTTGACAATTCTTGTGCCAACCTTTGTTTGTAAAGCAAACAAATTAAAAATGAAACTCTCCTCGTATATAGGTATCCCTTTTCGCGAATTATTATCTTCTGGTGCATGTGCGTAGATTAATTATTATCTAAATCTGGTTAAACAGATGTTTTGGAGAAAATTTGTATCTCATGTAGCAGTTAACCCATTAGATTATAAGTTCGATTGTTTCACTGATGACCGCAGTAAAATATGCTTATAAATCGGTGCCTCCCGTACATTGTTTAAATTAGTTGTGGGATCTAGCATTTTGATCGCATTTTGTTGTTGGTTTAATTCGTTGAGAAGCGTTTTTTGATCATGTATTCAATACGTGACGTAATTCGAGTATAGAACAATCAATTTTAGCACTTAAAAATCAGTTAAAAAAAGCTAAACCCAGTAAGTTACGTTCAAGCTGATCACAATCAGGAACTGATTATAGTTATCTTAAAAATTAAACATTTTGACAATTCTTGTGCCAACCTTTGTTTGTAAAGCAAACAAATTAAAATGAAACTCTCCTTGTATATAGGTATTCCTTTTTACGAATTATTATCTTCTGGTGCATGTGCGTAGATTAATTATCTAAATCTGGTTAAACAGATGTTTTGGAGAAAATTTGTATCTGATGTAGCAGTTAACCCATTAGATTATAAGTTCGGTTGTTTCACTGATGACCGCAGTAAAGCATGCTTATAAATCGGTGCCTCACGTACATTGTTTAAATTAGTTGTAGGATCTAGCATTTTGTTGTTGATTTAATTCGTTTAGAAGCGTTTTTTGATCATGTATTCAATACGTGACGTAATTCGAGTGTAGAACAATCAATTTTAGCACTTAAAAATCAATTAAATTTTTGACACAAATATGGCACTTTACCTTAAACTTTATGGTAATCGTTGCAATTAAAATAAATTTCCGATAAAAACCGAAAATTTATTTTTATTTAAAACATCCTAAAATATTGACATAAACTTGTCACTTTACTTTAAATTATGTGGTAATCGTTGTAATTAGAATACATTTCGGATAAAAAAACTTGTTTTTTCAAAAAACAATTTCTTAAATTATTGACATAAATTTGTCACTTTACCTTAAACTTTATGGTAATCGTTGCAATTAAAATAAATTTCCGATAAAAACCGAAAATTTATTTTTATTTAAAACATCCTAAAATATTGACATAAACTTGTCACTTTATTTTAAATTATATGGTAATCGTCGTAATTAGATTTAATTTCTGATAAAACCGGAAAATTTGTATTTATGTGAAAATGTGTGTCTGGACTGTATAAAAATGCTAATTCAATGTTGAAATAGCCTTCAAAATATTCACAAATATTTGCCGTATTAAAATCATCAATTTTAACACTAAAATTAATTGAAAATTTACATAATTAATCTTAAATTTTATGGTAATCGTTGTGATTAGACGTAATTTCTGATAAAAGCGCTAAATTTGTTTTTACTTGAAATTTGTGGGTCATCACTCATCAGCTTATTATGCCAATTGGCTCGGTGGTGAACGCGCAGAAAGTTGAATCATGCCCACTGTTAAGTGCCTTGAATGCTGCACATGTCAGCTTCGTAGTGGGGTATCAGCAATTCGATCAACCAAGTTAAATTTACACACGTACTGCGATCAGACCTGAAGCGTTCATGCATAAAAGCAATCACGACTTACTCATTTATAAATTATTTCACACCAGACCCTAAGAAGGCGTTAAGCCGAATCAAGAAGATCTCCCGAGCATTACCATACAGATCTCCCAGGCATTACCATACAGCAAGGCACACGCCATGAAAACATCTAGCAGCAGTGGGATTCGAACCCACGACTGGAGTCATTTTGAAACTGGTGCTCTATTAACTCAGCGGCACAGGCTCAGTGGTGAACCTGCCGAAAGTTGATCGACCCTAAAAGAATCAATTTTAGCTCCCAAATAATGATTTAAACTAAGAATTAACCTTGCGAAACAGTTTAGGGAAGATGGGTGTGCGACTTATTCACGCCTAAGTTACTTTGAAATGTGTCCTTTTTCGATGGTCAATAGATGAAATCGTTGTGGGAAATAGTTTTTCTAAACTGTTTCTTATTAAATGGCAGGAGGAGTAGGAGCAAAGAAAATTTCTAGAGGCAAAACTGCGCTTCGAAAAAAAAATAGCTCAATGTCAAATGAACGTTCACAAACCGTGGAACGAGCTGTGCGCAATGATTGATCGCAAATCTTGCTGCTCAAGGTAGAATGACTAGTAGCAAACGTGTAAGTTGACTGGAGATTTGTAACAGCAATGGCATGCATAAATAAGCAACTACTTCATCCTTGCGCAGGACACAATGAAGACGTGACGAAGGTCGGATGGAACCCCGAGCTCTTAGTGCAGAGAAAGCTAAATGAAGTAAGTTACGTTTAAGCATATCACAATCAGGAACTGATTATAGTTATCTTAAAAATTAAACATTTTGACAATTCTTGTGCCAACCTTTGTTTGTAAAGCAAACAAATTAAAAATGAAACTCTCCTCGTATATAGGTATCCCTTTTCGCGAATTATTATCTTCTGGTGCATGTGCGTAGATTAATTATTATCTAAATCTGGTTAAACAGATGTTTAGGAGAAAATTTGTATCTCATGTAGCAGTTAACCCATCAGATTATAAGTTCGATTGTTTCACTGATGACCGCAGTAAAATATGCTTATAAATCGGTGCCTCACGTACATTGTTTAAATTAGTTGTGGGATCTAGCATTTTGATCGCATTTTGTTGTTGGTTTAATTCGTTGAGAAGCGTTTTTTGATCATGTATTCAATACGTGACGTAATTCGAGTATAGAACAATCAATTTTAGCACTTAAAAATCAGTTAAAAAAAGCTAAACCCAGTAAGTTACGTTCAAGCTTATCACAATCAGGAACTGATTATAGTTATCTTAAAAATTAAACATTTTGACAATTCTTGTGCCAACCTTTGTTTGTAAAGCAAACAAATTAAAATGAAACTCTCCTTGTATATAGGTATTCCTTTTTACGAATTATTATCTTCTGGTGCATGTGCGTAGATTAATTATCTAAATCTGGTTAAACAGATGTTTTGGAGAAAATTTGTATCTCATGTAGCAGTTAACCCATTAGATTATAAGTTCGGTTGTTTCACTGATGACCGCAGTAAAACATGCTTATAAATCGGTGCCTCACGTACATTGTTTAAATTAGTTGTAGGATCTAGCATTTTGTTGTTGATTTAATTCGTTTAGAAGCGTTTTTTGATCATGTATTCAATACGTGACGTAATTCGAGTGTAGAACAATCAATTTTAGCACTTAAAAATCAATTAAATTTTTGACACAAATATGGCACTTTACCTTAAACTTTATGGTAATCGTTGCAATTAAAATAAATTTCCGATAAAAACCGAAAATTTATTTTTATTTAAAACATCCTAAAATATTGACATAAACTTGTCACTTTACTTTAAATTATATGGTAATCGTTGTAATTAGAATACATTTCGGATAAAAAAACTTGTTTTTTCAAAAAACAATTTCTTAAATTATTGACATAAATATGTCACTTTACTATAAAATTGATGGTAATCGTCGTAATTAGATTTAATTTCTGATAAAACCGGAAAATTTGTATTTATGTGAAAATGTGTGTCTGGACTGTATAAAAATGCTAATTCAATGTTGAAATAGCCTTCAAAATATTCACATATATTTGCCGTATTAAAATCATCAATTTTAACACTAAAATTAATTGAAAATTTACATAATTAATCTTAAATTTTATGGTAATCGTTGTGATTAGACGTAATTTCTGATAAAAGCGCTAAATTTGTTTTTACTTGAAATTTGTGGGTCATCACTCATCAGCTTATTATGCCAATTGGCTCGGTGGTGAACGCGCAGAAAGTTGAATCATGCCCACTGTTAAGTGCCTTGAATGCTGCACATGTCAGCTTCGTAGTGGGGTATCAGCAATTCGATCAACCAAGTTAAATTTACACACGTACTGCGATCAGACCTGAAGCGTTCATGCATAAAAGCAATCACGACTTACTCATTTATAAATTATTTCACACCAGACCCTAAGAAGGCGTTAAGCCGAATCAAGAAGATCTCCCGAGCATTACCATACAGATCTCCCAGGCATTACCATACAGCAAGGCACACGCCATGAAAACATCTAGCAGCAGTGGGATTCGAACCCACGACTGGAGTCATTTTGAAACTGGTGCTCTATTAACTCAGCGGCACAGGCTCAGTGGTGAACCTGCCGAAAGTTGATCGACCCTAAAAGAATCAATTTTAGCTCCCAAATAATGATTTAAACTAAGAATTAACCTTGCGAAACAGTTTAGGGAAGATGGGTGTGCGACTTATTCACGCCTAAGTTACTTTGAAATGTGTCCTTTTTCGATGGTCAATAGATGAAATCGTTGTGGGAAATAGTTTTTCTAAACTGTTTCTTATTAAATGGCAGGAGGAGTAGGAGCAAAGAAAATTTCTAGAGGCAAAACTGCGCTTCGAAAAAAAAGTAGCTCAATGTCAAATGAACGTTCACAAATCGTGGAACGAGCTGTGCGCAATGATTGATCGCAAATCTTGCTGCTCAAGGTAGAATGACTAATAGCAAACGTGTAAGTTGACTGGAGATTTGTAACAGCAATGGCATGCATAAATAAGCAACTACTTCATCCTTGCGCAGGACACAATGAAGACGTGACGAAGGTCGGATGGAACCCCGAGCTCTTAGTGCAGAGAAAGCTAAATGAAGTAAGTTACGTTTAAGCATATCACAATCAGGAACTGATTATAGTTATCTTAAAAATCAAACATTTTGACAATTCTTGTGCCAACCTTTGTTTGTAAAGCAAACAAATTAAAAATGAAACTCTCCTCGTATATAGGTATCCCTTTTCGCGAATTATTATCTTCTGGTGCATGTGCGTAGATTAATTATTATCTAAATCTGGTTAAACAGATGTTTTGGAGAAAATTTGTATCTGATGTAGCAGTTAACCCATTAGATTATAAGTTCGGTTGTTTCACTGATGACCGCAGTAAAGCATGCTTATAAATCGGTGCCTCAGGTACATTGTTTAAATTAGTTGTAGGATCTAGCATTTTGTTGTTGATTTAATTCGTTTAGAAGCGTTTTTTGATCATGTATTCAATACGTGACGTAATTCGAGTGTAGAACAATCAATTTTAGCACTTAAAAATCAATTAAATTTTTGACACAAATATGGCACTTTACCTTAAACTTTATGGTAATCGTTGCAATTAAAATAAATTTCCGATAAAAACCGAAAATTTATTTTTATTTAAAACATCCTAAAATATTGACATAAACTTGTCACTTTACTTTAAATTATATGGTAATCGTTGTAATTAGAATACATTTCGGATAAAAAAGCTTGTTTTTTCAAAAAACAATTTCTTAAATTATTGACATAAATTTGTCACTTTACCTTAAACTTTATGGTAATCGTTGCAATTAAAATAAATTTCCGATAAAAACCGAAAATTTATTTTTATTTAAAACATCCTAAAATATTGACATAAACTTGTCACTTTACTTTAAATTATATGGTAATCGTTGTAATTAGAAAACATTTCGGATAAAAAAAACTGGTTTTTTCAAAAAACAATTTCTTAAATTATTGACATAAATTTGTCACTTTACTATAAACTTTATGGTAATCGTTGCAATTAAAATAAATTTCCGATAAAAACCGAAAATTTATTTTTATTTAAAACATCCTAAAATATTGACATAAACTTGTCACTTTACTTTAAATTATATGGTAATCGTTGTAATTAGAATACATTTCTGATAAAAAAAACTGGTTTTTTCAAAAAACAATTTCTTAAATTATTGACATAAATTTGTCACTTTACTATAAAATTGCTGGTAATCGTCGTAATAAGATTTAAGTTCTGATAAAACCGGAAAATTTGTATTTATGTGAAAATGTGTGTCTGGACTGTATAAAAATGCTAATTCAATGTTGAAATAGCCTTCAAAATATTCACAAATATTTGCCGTATTAAAATCATCAATTTTAACACTAAAATTAATTGAAAATTTACATAATTAATCTTAAATTTTATGGTAATCGTTGTGATTAGACGTAATTTCTGATAAAAGCGCTAAATTTGGTTTTACTTGAAATTTGTGGGTCATCACTCATCAGCTTATTATGTCAATTGGCTCGGTGGTGAACGCGCAGAAAGTTGAATCATGCCCACTGTTAAGTGCCTTGAATGCTGCACATGTCAGCTTCGTAGTGGGGTATCAGCAATTCGATCAACCAAGTTAAATTTACACACGTACTGCGATCAGACCTGAAGCGTTCATGCATAAAAGCAATCACGACTTACTCATTTATAAATTATTTCACACCAGACCCTAAGAAGGCGTTAAGCCGAATCAAGAAGATCTCCCGAGCATTACCATACAGATCTCCCAGGCATTACCATACAGCAAGGCACACGCCATGAAAACATCTAGCAGCAGTGGGATTCGAACCCACGACTGGAGTCATTTTGAAACTGGTGCTCTATTAACTCAGCGGCACAGGCTCAGTGGTGAACCTGCCGAAAGTTGATCGACCCTAAAAGAATCAATTTTAGCTCCCAAATAATGATTTAAACTAAGAATTAACCTTGCGAAACAGTTTAGGGAAGATGGGTGTGCGACTTATTCACGCCTAAGTTACTTTGAAATGTGTCCTTTTTCGATGGTCAATAGATGAAATCGTTGTGGGAAATAGTTTTTCTAAACTGTTTCTTATTAAATGGCAGGAGGAGTAGGAGCAAAGAAAATTTCTAGAGGCAAAACTGCGCTTCGAAAAAAAATAGCTCAATGTCAAATGAACGTTCACAAATCGTGGAACGAGCTGTGCGCAATGATTGATCGCAAATCTTGCTGCTCAAGGTAGAATGACTAGTAGCAAACGTGTAAGTTGACTGGAGATTTGTAACAGCAATGGCATGCATAAATAAGCAACTACTTCATCCTTGCGCAGGACACAATGAAGACGTGACGAAGGTCGGATGGAACCCCGAGCTCTTAGTGCAGAGAAAGCTAAATGAAGTAAGTTACGTTTAAGCATATCACAATCAGGAACTGATTATAGTTATCTTAAAAATTAAACATTTTGACAATTCTTGTGCCAACCTTTGTTTGTAAAGCAAACAAATTAAAATGAAACTCTCCTTGTATATAGGTATTCCTTTTTACGAATTATTATCTTCTGGTGCATGTGCGTAGATTAATTATCTAAATCTGGTTAAACAGATGTTTTGGAGAAAATTTGTATCTCATGTAGCAGTTAACCCATTAGATTATAAGTTCGGTTGTTTCACTGATGACCGCAGTAAAACATGCTTATAAATCGGTGCCTCACGTACATTGTTTAAATTAGTTGTAGGATCTAGCATTTTGTTGTTGATTTAATTCGTTTAGAAGCGTTTTTTGATCATGTATTCAATACGTGACGTAATTCGAGTGTAGAACAATCAATTTTAGCACTTAAAAATCAATTAAATTTTTGACACAAATATGGCACTTTACCTTAAACTTTATGGTAATCGTTGCAATTAAAATAAATTTCCGATAAAAACCGAAAATTTATTTTTATTTAAAACATCCTAAAATATTGACATAAACTTGTCACTTTACTTTAAATTATATGGTAATCGTTGTAATTAGAATACATTTCGGATAAAAAAACTTGTTTTTTCAAAAAACAATTTCTTAAATTATTGACATAAATATGTCACTTTACTATAAAATTGATGGTAATCGTCGTAATTAGATTTAATTTCTGATAAAACCGGAAAATTTGTATTTATGTGAAAATGTGTGTCTGGACTGTATAAAAATGCTAATTCAATGTTGAAATAGCCTTCAAAATATTCACATATATTTGCCGTATTAAAATCATCAATTTTAACACTAAAATTAATTGAAAATTTACATAATTAATCTTAAATTTTATGGTAATCGTTGTGATTAGACGTAATTTCTGATAAAAGCGCTAAATTTGTTTTTACTTGAAATTTGTGGGTCATCACTCATCAGCTTATTATGCCAATTGGCTCGGTGGTGAACGCGCAGAAAGTTGAATCATGCCCACTGTTAAGTGCCTTGAATGCTGCACATGTCAGCTTCGTAGTGGGGTATCAGCAATTCGATCAACCAAGTTAAATTTACACACGTACTGCGATCAGACCTGAAGCGTTCATGCATAAAAGCAATCACGACTTACTCATTTATAAATTATTTCACACCAGACCCTAAGAAGGCGTTAAGCCGAATCAAGAAGATCTCCCGAGCATTACCATACAGATCTCCCAGGCATTACCATACAGCAAGGCACACGCCATGAAAACATCTAGCAGCAGTGGGATTCGAACCCACGACTGGAGTCATTTTGAAACTGGTGCTCTATTAACTCAGCGGCACAGGCTCAGTGGTGAACCTGCCGAAAGTTGATCGACCCTAAAAGAATCAATTTTAGCTCCCAAATAATGATTTAAACTAAGAATTAACCTTGCGAAACAGTTTAGGGAAGATGGGTGTGCGACTTATTCACGCCTAAGTTACTTTGAAATGTGTCCTTTTTCGATGGTCAATAGATGAAATCGTTGTGGGAAATAGTTTTTCTAAACTGTTTCTTATTAAATGGCAGGAGGAGTAGGAGCAAAGAAAATTTCTAGAGGCAAAACTGCGCTTCGAAAAAAAAGTAGCTCAATGTCAAATGAACGTTCACAAATCGTGGAACGAGCTGTGCGCAATGATTGATCGCAAATCTTGCTGCTCAAGGTAGAATGACTAATAGCAAACGTGTAAGTTGACTGGAGATTTGTAACAGCAATGGCATGCATAAATAAGCAACTACTTCATCCTTGCGCAGGACACAATGAAGACGTGACGAAGGTCGGATGGAACCCCGAGCTCTTAGTGCAGAGAAAGCTAAATGAAGTAAGTTACGTTTAAGCATATCACAATCAGGAACTGATTATAGTTATCTTAAAAATCAAACATTTTGACAATTCTTGTGCCAACCTTTGTTTGTAAAGCAAACAAATTAAAAATGAAACTCTCCTCGTATATAGGTATCCCTTTTCGCGAATTATTATCTTCTGGTGCATGTGCGTAGATTAATTATTATCTAAATCTGGTTAAACAGATGTTTTGGAGAAAATTTGTATCTCATGTAGCAGTTAACCCATTAGATTATAAGTTCGGTTGTTTCACTGATGACCGCAGTAAAGCATGCTTATAAATCGGTGCCTCAGGTACATTGTTTAAATTAGTTGTAGGATCTAGCATTTTGTTGTTGATTTAATTCGTTTAGAAGCGTTTTTTGATCATGTATTCAATACGTGACGTAATTCGAGTGTAGAACAATCAATTTTAGCACTTAAAAATCAATTAAATTTTTGACACAAATATGGCACTTTACCTTAAACTTTATGGTAATCGTTGCAATTAAAATAAATTTCCGATAAAAACCGAAAATTTATTTTTATTTAAAACATCCTAAAATATTGACATAAACTTGTCACTTTACTTTAAATTATATGGTAATCGTTGTAATTAGAATACATTTCGGATAAAAAAGCTTGTTTTTTCAAAAAACAATTTCTTAAATTATTGACATAAATTTGTCACTTTACCTTAAACTTTATGGTAATCGTTGCAATTAAAATAAATTTCCGATAAAAACCGAAAATTTATTTTTATTTAAAACATCCTAAAATATTGACATAAACTTGTCACTTTACTTTAAATTATATGGTAATCGTTGTAATTAGAAAACATTTCGGATAAAAAAAACTGGTTTTTTCAAAAAACAATTTCTTAAATTATTGACATAAATTTGTCACTTTACTATAAACTTTATGGTAATCGTTGCAATTAAAATAAATTTCCGATAAAAACCGAAAATTTATTTTTATTTAAAACATCCTAAAATATTGACATAAACTTGTCACTTTACTTTAAATTATATGGTAATCGTTGTAATTAGAATACATTTCTGATAAAAAAAACTGGTTTTTTCAAAAAACAATTTCTTAAATTATTGACATAAATTTGTCACTTTACTATAAAATTGCTGGTAATCGTCGTAATAAGATTTAAGTTCTGATAAAACCGGAAAATTTGTATTTATGTGAAAATGTGTGTCTGGACTGTATAAAAATGCTAATTCAATGTTGAAATAGCCTTCAAAATATTCACAAATATTTGCCGTATTAAAATCATCAATTTTAACACTAAAATTAATTGAAAATTTACATAATTAATCTTAAATTTTATGGTAATCGTTGTGATTAGACGTAATTTCTGATAAAAGCGCTAAATTTGGTTTTACTTGAAATTTGTGGGTCATCACTCATCAGCTTATTATGTCAATTGGCTCGGTGGTGAACGCGCAGAAAGTTGAATCATGCCCACTGTTAAGTGCCTTGAATGCTGCACATGTCAGCTTCGTAGTGGGGTATCAGCAATTCGATCAACCAAGTTAAATTTACACACGTACTGCGATCAGACCTGAAGCGTTCATGCATAAAAGCAATCACGACTTACTCATTTATAAATTATTTCACACCAGACCCTAAGAAGGCGTTAAGCCGAATCAAGAAGATCTCCCGAGCATTACCATACAGATCTCCCAGGCATTACCATACAGCAAGGCACACGCCATGAAAACATCTAGCAGCAGTGGGATTCGAACCCACGACTGGAGTCATTTTGAAACTGGTGCTCTATTAACTCAGCGGCACAGGCTCAGTGGTGAACCTGCCGAAAGTTGATCGACCCTAAAAGAATCAATTTTAGCTCCCAAATAATGATTTAAACTAAGAATTAACCTTGCGAAACAGTTTAGGGAAGATGGGTGTGCGACTTATTCACGCCTAAGTTACTTTGAAATGTGTCCTTTTTCGATGGTCAATAGATGAAATCGTTGTGGGAAATAGTTTTTCTAAACTGTTTCTTATTAAATGGCAGGAGGAGTAGGAGCAAAGAAAATTTCTAGAGGCAAAACTGCGCTTCGAAAAAAAATAGCTCAATGTCAAATGAACGTTCACAAATCGTGGAACGAGCTGTGCGCAATGATTGATCGCAAATCTTGCTGCTCAAGGTAGAATGACTAGTAGCAAACGTGTAAGTTGACTGGAGATTTGTAACAGCAATGGCATGCATAAATAAGCAACTACTTCATCCTTGCGCAGGACACAATGAAGACGTGACGAAGGTCGGATGGAACCCCGAGCTCTTAGTGCAGAGAAAGCTAAATGAAGTAAGTTACGTTTAAGCATATCACAATCAGGAACTGATTATAGTTATCTTAAAAATTAAACATTTTGACAATTCTTGTGCCAACCTTTGTTTGTAAAGCAAACAAATTAAAAATGAAACTCTCCTCGTATATAGGTATCCCTTTTCGCGAATTATTATCTTCTGGTGCATGTGCGTAGATTAATTATTATCTAAATCTGGTTAAACAGATGTTTTGGAGAAAATTTGTATCTCATGTAGCAGTTAACCCATTAGATTATAAGTTCGATTGTTTCACTGATGACCGCAGTAAAATATGCTTATAAATCGGTGCCTCCCGTACATTGTTTAAATTAGTTGTGGGATCTAGCATTTTGATCGCATTTTGTTGTTGGTTTAATTCGTTGAGAAGCGTTTTTTGATCATGTATTCAATACGTGACGTAATTCGAGTATAGAACAATCAATTTTAGCACTTAAAAATCAGTTAAAAAAAGCTAAACCCAGTAAGTTACGTTCAAGCTGATCACAATCAGGAACTGATTATAGTTATCTTAAAAATTAAACATTTTGACAATTCTTGTGCCAACCTTTGTTTGTAAAGCAAACAAATTAAAATGAAACTCTCCTTGTATATAGGTATTCCTTTTTACGAATTATTATCTTCTGGTGCATGTGCGTAGATTAATTATCTAAATCTGGTTAAACAGATGTTTTGGAGAAAATTTGTATCTGATGTAGCAGTTAACCCATTAGATTATAAGTTCGGTTGTTTCACTGATGACCGCAGTAAAGCATGCTTATAAATCGGTGCCTCACGTACATTGTTTAAATTAGTTGTAGGATCTAGCATTTTGTTGTTGATTTAATTCGTTTAGAAGCGTTTTTTGATCATGTATTCAATACGTGACGTAATTCGAGTGTAGAACAATCAATTTTAGCACTTAAAAATCAATTAAATTTTTGACACAAATATGGCACTTTACCTTAAACTTTATGGTAATCGTTGCAATTAAAATAAATTTCCGATAAAAACCGAAAATTTATTTTTATTTAAAACATCCTAAAATATTGACATAAACTTGTCACTTTACTTTAAATTATGTGGTAATCGTTGTAATTAGAATACATTTCGGATAAAAAAACTTGTTTTTTCAAAAAACAATTTCTTAAATTATTGACATAAATTTGTCACTTTACCTTAAACTTTATGGTAATCGTTGCAATTAAAATAAATTTCCGATAAAAACCGAAAATTTATTTTTATTTAAAACATCCTAAAATATTGACATAAACTTGTCACTTTACTTTAAATTATATGGTAATCGTCGTAATTAGATTTAATTTCTGATAAAACCGGAAAATTTGTATTTATGTGAAAATGTGTGTCTGGACTGTATAAAAATGCTAATTCAATGTTGAAATAGCCTTCAAAATATTCACAAATATTTGCCGTATTAAAATCATCAATTTTAACACTAAAATTAATTGAAAATTTACATAATTAATCTTAAATTTTATGGTAATCGTTGTGATTAGACGTAATTTCTGATAAAAGCGCTAAATTTGTTTTTACTTGAAATTTGTTGGTCATCACTCATCAGCTTATTATGCCAATTGGCTCGGTGGTGAACGCGCAGAAAGTTGAATCATGCCCACTGTTAAGTGCCTTGAATGCTGCACATGTCAGCTTCGTAGTGGGGTATCAGCAATTCGATCAACCAAGTTAAATTTACACACGTACTGCGATCAGACCTGAAGCGTTCATGCATAAAAGCAATCACGACTTACTCATTTATAAATTATTTCACACCAGACCCTAAGAAGGCGTTAAGCCGAATCAAGAAGATCTCCCGAGCATTACCATACAGATCTCCCAGGCATTACCATACAGCAAGGCACACGCCATGAAAACATCTAGCAGCAGTGGGATTCGAACCCACGACTGGAGTCATTTTGAAACTGGTGCTCTATTAACTCAGCGGCACAGGCTCAGTGGTGAACCTGCCGAAAGTTGATCGACCCTAAAAGAATCAATTTTAGCTCCCAAATAATGATTTAAACTAAGAATTAACCTTGCGAAACAGTTTAGGGAAGATGGGTGTGCGACTTATTCACGCCTAAGTTACTTTGAAATGTGTCCTTTTTCGATGGTCAATAGATGAAATCGTTGTGGGAAATAGTTTTTCTAAACTGTTTCTTATTAAATGGCAGGAGGAGTAGGAGCAAAGAAAATTTCTAGAGGCAAAACTGCGCTTCGAAAAAAAAATAGCTCAATGTCAAATGAACGTTCACAAACCGTGGAACGAGCTGTGCGCAATGATTGATCGCAAATCTTGCTGCTCAAGGTAGAATGACTAGTAGCAAACGTGTAAGTTGACTGGAGATTTGTAACAGCAATGGCATGCATAAATAAGCAACTACTTCATCCTTGCGCAGGACACAATGAAGACGTGACGAAGGTCGGATGGAACCCCGAGCTCTTAGTGCAGAGAAAGCTAAATGAAGTAAGTTACGTTTAAGCATATCACAATCAGGAACTGATTATAGTTATCTTAAAAATTAAACATTTTGACAATTCTTGTGCCAACCTTTGTTTGTAAAGCAAACAAATTAAAAATGAAACTCTCCTCGTATATAGGTATCCCTTTTCGCGAATTATTATCTTCTGGTGCATGTGCGTAGATTAATTATTATCTAAATCTGGTTAAACAGATGTTTAGGAGAAAATTTGTATCTCATGTAGCAGTTAACCCATCAGATTATCAGTTCGATTGTTTCACTGATGACCGCAGTAAAATATGCTTATAAATCGGTGCCTCACGTACATTGTTTAAATTAGTTGTGGGATCTAGCATTTTGATCGCATTTTGTTGTTGGTTTAATTCGTTGAGAAGCGTTTTTTGATCATGTATTCAATACGTGACGTAATTCGAGTATAGAACAATCAATTTTAGCACTTAAAAATCAATTAAATTTTTGACACAAATATGGCACTTTACCTTAAACTTTATGGTAATCGTTGCAATTAAAATAAATTTCCGATAAAAACCGAAAATTTATTTTTATTTAAAACATCCTAAAATATTGACATAAACTTGTCACTTTACTTTAAATTATATGGTAATCGTTGTAATTAGAATACATTTCGGATAAAAAAACTTGTTTTTTCAAAAAACAATTTCTTAAATTATTGAAACAAATTTGTCACTTTACCTTAAACTTTATGGTAATCGTTGCAATTAAAATAAATTTCCGATAAAAACCGAAAATTTATTTTTATTTAAAACATCCTAAAATATTGACATAAACTTGTCACTTTACTTTAAATTATATGGTAATCGTTGTAATTAGAATACATTTCGGATAAAAAAAACTGGTTTTTTCAAAAAACAATTTCTTAAATCATTGACATAAATTTGTCACTTTACTATAAAATTGCTGGTAATCGTCATAATAAGATTTAATTTCTGATAAAACCGGAAAATTTGTATTTATGTGAAAATGTGTGTCTGGACTGTATAAAAATGCTAATTCAATGTTGAAATAGCCTTCAAAATATTCACAAATATTTGCCGTATTAAAATCATCAATTTTAACACTAAAATTAATTGAAAATTTACATAATTAATCTTAAATTTTATGGTAATCGTTGTGATTAGACGTAATTTCTGATAAAAGCGCTAAATTTGTTTTTACTTGAAATTTGTGGGTCATCACTCATCAGCTTATTATGTCAATTGGCTCGGTGGTGAACGCGCAGAAAGTTGAATCATGCCCACTGTTAAGTGCCTTGAATGCTGCACATGTCAGCTTCGTAGTGGGGTATCAGCAATTCGATCAACCAAGTTAAATTTACACACGTACTGCGATCAGACCTGAAGCGTTCATGCATAAAAGCAATCACGACTTACTCATTTATAAATTATTTCACACCAGACCCTAAGAAGGCGTTAAGCCGAATCAAGAAGATCTCCCGAGCATTACCATACAGATCTCCCAGGCATTACCATACAGCAAGGCACACGCCATGAAAACATCTAGCAGCAGTGGGATTCGAACCCACGACTGGAGTCATTTTGAAACTGGTGCTCTATTAACTCAGCGGCACAGGCTCAGTGGTGAACCTGCCGAAAGTTGATCGACCCTAAAAGAATCAATTTTAGCTCCCAAATAATGATTTAAACTAAGAATTAACCTTGCGAAACAGTTTAGGGAAGATGGGTGTGCGACTTATTCACGCCTAAGTTACTTTGAAATGTGTCCTTTTTCGATGGTCAATAGATGAAATCGTTGTGGGAAATAGTTTTTCTAAACTGTTTCTTATTAAATGGCAGGAGGAGTAGGAGCAAAGAAAATTTCTAGAGGCAAAACTGCGCTTCGAAAAAAAATAGCTCAATGTCAAATGAACGTTCACAAATCGTGGAACGAGCTGTGCGCAATGATTGATCGCAAATCTTGCTGCTCAAGGTAGAATGACTAGTAGCAAACGTGTAAGTTGACTGGAGATTTGTAACAGCAATGGCATGCATAAATAAGCAACTACTTCATCCTTGCGCAGGACACAATGAAGACGTGACGAAGGTCGGATGGAACCCCGAGCTCTTAGTGAAGAGAAAGCTAAATGAAGTAAGTTACGTTTAAGCATATCACAATCAGGAACTGATTATAGTTATCTTAAAAATTAAACATTTTGACAATTCTTGTGCCAACCTTTGTTTGTAAAGCAAACAAATTAAAAATGAAACTCTCCTCGTATATAGGTATCCCTTTTCGCGAATTATTATCTTCTGGTGCATGTGCGTAGATTAATTATTATCTAAATCTGGTTAAACAGATGTTTTGGAGAAAATTTGTATCTCATGTAGCAGTTAACCCATCAGATTATAAGTTCGATTGTTTCACTGATGACCGCAGTAAAATATGCTTATAAATCGGTGCCTCCCGTACATTGTTTAAATTAGTTGTGGGATCTAGCATTTTGATCGCATTTTGTTGTTGGTTTAATTCGTTGAGAAGCGTTTTTTGATCATGTATTCAATACGTGACGTAATTCGAGTATAGAACAATCAATTTTAGCACTTAAAAATCAGTTAAAAAAAGCTAAACCCAGTAAGTTACGTTCAAGCTGATCACAATCAGGAACTGATTATAGTTATCTTAAAAATTAAACATTTTGACAATTCTTGTGCCAACCTTTGTTTGTAAAGCAAACAAATTAAAATGAAACTCTCCTTGTATATAGGTATTCCTTTTTACGAATTATTATCTTCTGGTGCATGTGCGTAGATTAATTATCTAAATCTGGTTAAACAGATGTTTTGGAGAAAATTTGTATCTGATGTAGCAGTTAACCCATTAGATTATCAGTTCGGTTGTTTCACTGATGACCGCAGTAAAGCATGCTTATAAATCGGTGCCTCACGTACATTGTTTAAATTAGTTGTAGGATCTAGCATTTTGTTGTTGATTTAATTCGTTTAGAAGCGTTTTTTGATCATGTATTCAATACGTGACGTAATTCGAGTGTAGAACAATCAATTTTAGCACTTAAAAATCAATTAAATTTTTGACACAAATATGGCACTTTACCTTAAACTTTATGGTAATCGTTGCAATTAAAATAAATTTCCGATAAAAACCGAAAATTTATTTTTATTTAAAACATCCTAAAATATTGACATAAACTTGTCACTTTACTTTAAATTATGTGGTAATCGTTGTAATTAGAATACATTTCGGATAAAAAAACTTGTTTTTTCAAAAAACAATTTCTTAAATTATTGACATAAATTTGTCACTTTACCTTAAACTTTATGGTAATCGTTGCAATTAAAATAAATTTCCGATAAAAACCGAAAATTTATTTTTATTTAAAACATCCTAAAATATTGACATAAACTTGTCACTTTACTTTAAATTATATGGTAATCGTCGTAATTAGATTTAATTTCTGATAAAACCGGAAAATTTGTATTTATGTGAAAATGTGTGTCTGGACTGTATAAAAATGCTAATTCAATGTTGAAATAGCCTTCAAAATATTCACATATATTTGCCGTATTAAAATCATCAATTTTAACACTAAAATTAATTGAAAATTTACATAATTAATCTTAAATTTTATGGTAATCGTTGTGATTAGACGTAATTTCTGATAAAAGCGCTAAATTTGTTTTTACTTGAAATTTGTGGGTCATCACTCATCAGCTTATTATGCCAATTGGCTCGGTGGTGAACGCGCAGAAAGTTGAATCATGCCCACTGTTAAGTGCCTTGAATGCTGCACATGTCAGCTTCGTAGTGGGGTATCAGCAATTCGATCAACCAAGTTAAATTTACACACGTACTGCGATCAGACCTGAAGCGTTCATGCATAAAAGCAATCACGACTTACTCATTTATAAATTATTTCACACCAGACCCTAAGAAGGCGTTAAGCCGAATCAAGAAGATCTCCCGAGCATTACCATACTGATCTCCCAGGCATTACCATACAGCAAGGCACACGCCATGAAAACATCTAGCAGCAGTGGGATTCGAACCCACGACTGGAGTCATTTTGAAACTGGTGCTCTATTAACTCAGCGGCACAGGCTCAGTGGTGAACCTGCCGAAAGTTGATCGACCCTAAAAGAATCAATTTTAGCTCCCAAATAATGATTTAAACTAAGAATTAACCTTGTGAAACAGTTTAGGGAAGATGGGTGTGCGACTTATTCACGCCTAAGTTACTTTGAAATGTGTCCTTTTTCGATGGTCAATAGATGAAATCGTTGTGGGAAATAGTTTTTCTAAACTGTTTCTTATTAAATGGCAGGAGGAGTAGGAGCAAAGAAAATTTCTAGAGGCAAAACTGCGCTTCGAAAAAAAAATAGCTCAATGTCAAATGAACGTTCACAAACCGTGGAACGAGCTGTGCGCAATGATTGATCGCAAATCTTGCTGCTCAAGGTAGAATGACTAGTAGCAAACGTGTAAGTTGACTGGAGATTTGTAACAGCAATGGCATGCATAAATAAGCAACTACTTCATCCTTGCGCAGGACACAATGAAGACGTGACGAAGGTCGGATGGAACCCCGAGCTCTTAGTGCAGAGAAAGCTAAATGAAGTAAGTTACGTTTAAGCATATCACAATCAGGAACTGATTATAGTTATCTTAAAAATTAAACATTTTGACAATTCTTGTGCCAACCTTTGTTTGTAAAGCAAACAAATTAAAAATGAAACTCTCCTCGTATATAGGTATCCCTTTTCGCGAATTATTATCTTCTGGTGCATGTGCGTAGATTAATTATTATCTAAATCTGGTTAAACAGATGTTTAGGAGAAAATTTGTATCTCATGTAGCAGTTAACCCATCAGATTATAAGTTCGATTGTTTCACTGATGACCGCAGTAAAATATGCTTATAAATCGGTGCCTCACGTACATTGTTTAAATTAGTTGTGGGATCTAGCATTTTGATCGCATTTTGTTGTTGGTTTAATTCGTTGAGAAGCGTTTTTTGATCATGTATTCAATACGTGACGTAATTCGAGTATAGAACAATCAATTTTAGCACTTAAAAATCAGTTAAAAAAAGCTAAACCCAGTAAGTTACGTTCAAGCTTATCACAATCAGGAACTGATTATAGTTATCTTAAAAATTAAACATTTTGACAATTCTTGTGCCAACCTTTGTTTGTAAAGCAAACAAATTAAAATGAAACTCTCCTTGTATATAGGTATTCCTTTTTACGAATTATTATCTTCTGGTGCATGTGCGTAGATTAATTATCTAAATCTGGTTAAACAGATGTTTTGGAGAAAATTTGTATCTCATGTAGCAGTTAACCCATTAGATTATAAGTTCGGTTGTTTAACTGATGACCGCAGTAAAACATGCTTATAAATCGGTGCCTCACGTACATTGTTTAAATTAGTTGTAGGATCTAGCATTTTGTTGTTGATTTAATTCGTTTAGAAGCGTTTTTTGATCATGTATTCAATACGTGACGTAATTCGAGTGTAGAACAATCAATTTTAGCACTTAAAAATCAATTAAATTTTTGACACAAATATGGCACTTTACCTTAAACTTTATGGTAATCGTTGCAATTAAAATAAATTTCCGATAAAAACCGAAAATTTATTTTTATTTAAAACATCCTAAAATATTGACATAAACTTGTCACTTTACTTTAAATTATATGGTAATCGTTGTAATTAGAATACATTTCGGATAAAAAAACTTGTTTTTTCAAAAAACAATTTCTTAAATTATTGACATAAATATGTCACTTTACTATAAAATTGATGGTAATCGTCGTAATTAGATTTAATTTCTGATAAAACCGGAAAATTTGTATTTATGTGAAAATGTGTGTCTGGACTGTATAAAAATGCTAATTCAATGTTGAAATAGCCTTCAAAATATTCACATATATTTGCCGTATTAAAATCATCAATTTTAACACTAAAATTAATTGAAAATTTACATAATTAATCTTAAATTTTATGGTAATCGTTGTGATTAGACGTAATTTCTGATAAAAGCGCTAAATTTGTTTTTACTTGAAATTTGTGGGTCATCACTCATCAGCTTATTATGCCAATTGGCTCGGTGGTGAACGCGCAGAAAGTTGAATCATGCCCACTGTTAAGTGCCTTGAATGCTGCACATGTCAGCTTCGTAGTGGGGTATCAGCAATTCGATCAACCAAGTTAAATTT
This sequence comes from Phallusia mammillata, assembly GCF_965637545.1. Lineage (NCBI taxonomy): Eukaryota > Metazoa > Chordata > Ascidiacea > Phlebobranchia > Ascidiidae > Phallusia > Phallusia mammillata. Next base: position 64,412 of record NC_137254.1, on the reverse strand, counting down.
ACACACGTACTGCGATCAGACCTGAAGCGTTCATGCATAAAAGCAATCACGACTTACTCATTTATAAATTATTTCACACCAGACCCTAAGAAGGCGTTAAGCCGAATCAAGAAGATCTCCCGAGCATTACCATACAGATCTCCCAGGCATTACCATACAGCAAGGCACACGCCATGAAAACATCTAGCAGCAGTGGGATTCGAACCCACGACTGGAGTCATTTTGAAACTGGTGCTCTATTAACTCAGCGGCACAGGCTCAGTGGTGAACCTGCCGAAAGTTGATCGACCCTAAAAGAATCAATTTTAGCTCCCAAATAATGATTTAAACTAAGAATTAACCTTGCGAAACAGTTTAGGGAAGATGGGTGTGCGACTTATTCACGCCTAAGTTACTTTGAAATGTGTCCTTTTTCGATGGTCAATAGATGAAATCGTTGTGGGAAATAGTTTTTCTAAACTGTTTCTTATTAAATGGCAGGAGGAGTAGGAGCAAAGAAAATTTCTAGAGGCAAAACTGCGCTTCGAAAAAAAAGTAGCTCAATGTCAAATGAACGTTCACAAATCGTGGAACGAGCTGTGCGCAATGATTGATCGCAAATCTTGCTGCTCAAGGTAGAATGACTAATAGCAAACGTGTAAGTTGACTGGAGATTTGTAACAGCAATGGCATGCATAAATAAGCAACTACTTCATCCTTGCGCAGGACACAATGAAGACGTGACGAAGGTCGGATGGAACCCCGAGCTCTTAGTGCAGAGAAAGCTAAATGAAGTAAGTTACGTTTAAGCATATCACAATCAGGAACTGATTATAGTTATCTTAAAAATCAAACATTTTGACAATCCTTGTGCCAACCTTTGTTTGTAAAGCAAACAAATTAAAAATGAAACTCTCCTCGTATATAGGTATCCCTTTTCGCGAATTATTATCTTCTGGTGCATGTGCGTAGATTAATTATTATCTAAATCTGGTTAAACAGATGTTTTGGAGAAAATTTGTATCTCATGTAGCAGTTAACCCATTAGATTATAATTCGGTTGTTTAACTGATGACCGCAGTAAAACATGCTTATAAATCGGTGCCTCACGTACATTGTTTAAATTAGTTGTAGGATCTAGCATTTTGTTGTTGATTTAATTCGTTTAGAAACGTTTTTTGATCATGTATTCAATACGTGACGTAATTCGAGTGTAGAACAATCAATTTTAGCACTTAAAAATCAATTAAATTTTTGACACAAATATGGCACTTTACCTTAAACTTTATGGTAATCGTTGCAATTAAAATAAATTTCCGATAAAAACCGAAAATTTGTTTTTATTTAAAACATCCTAAAATATTGACATAAACTTGTCACTTTACTTTAAATTATATGGTAATCGTTGTAATTAGAATACATTTCGGATAAAAAAACTTGTTTTTTCAAAAAACAATTTCTTAAATTATTGACATAAATTTGTCACTTTACCTTAAACTTTTTGGTAATCGTTGCAATTAAAATAAATTTCCGAAAAAAACCGAAAATTTATTTTTATTTAAAACATCCTAAAATATTGACATAAACTTGTCACTTTACTTTAAATTATATGGTAATCGTTGTAATTAGAATACATTTCGGATAAAAAAAACTGGTTTTTTCAAAAAACAATTTCTTAAATTATTGACATAAATTTGTCACTTTACCTTAAACTTTATGGTAATCGTTGCAATTAAAATAAATTTCCGACAAAAACCGAAAATTTATTTTTATTTAAAACATCCTAAAATATTGACATAAACTTGTCACTTTACTTTAAATTATATGGTAATCGTTGTAATTAGAATACATTTCGGATAAAAAAAAACTGGTTTTTTCAAAAAACAATTTCTTAAATTATTGACATAAATTTGTCACTTTACTATAAAATTGATGGTAATCGTCGTAATTAGATTTAATTTCTGATAGAACCGGAAAATTTGTATTTATGTGAAAATGTGTGTCTGGACTGTATAAAAATGCTAATTCAATGTTGAAATGGCCTTCAAAATATTCACAAATATTTGCCGTATTAAAATCATCAATTTTAACACTAAAATTAATTGAAAATTTACATAATTAATCTTAAATTTTATGGTAATCGTTGTGATTAGACGTAATTTCTGATAAAAGCGCTAAATTTGTTTTTACTTGAAATTTGTGGGTCATCACTCATCAGCTTATTATGTCAATTGGCTCGGTGGTGAACGCGCAGAAAGTTGAATCACGCCCACTGTTAAGTGCCTTGAATGCTGCACATGTCAGCTTCGTAGTGGGGTATCAGCAATTCGATCAACCAAGTTAAATTTACACACGTACTGCGATCAGACCTGAAGCGTTCATGCATAAAAGCAATCACGACTTACTCATTTGTCAATTATTTCACACCAGACCCTAAGAAGGCGTTAAGCCAAATCAAGAAGATCTCCCGAGCATTACCATACAGATCTCCCAGGCATTACCATACAGCAAGGCACACGCCATGAAAACATCTAGCAGCAGTGGGATTCGAACCCACGACTGGAGTCATTTTGAAACTGGTGCTCTATTAACTCAGCGGCACAGGCTCAGTGGTGAACCTGCCGAAAGTTGATCGACCCTAAAAGAATCAATTTTAGCTCCCAAATAATGATTTAAACTAAGAATTAACCTTGCGAAACAGTTTAGGGAAGATGGGTGTGCGACTTATTCACGCCTAAGTTACTTTGAAATGTGTCCTTTTTCGATGGTCAATAGATGAAATCGTTGTGGGAAATAGTTTTTCTAAACTGTTTCTTATTAAATGGCAGGAGGAGTAGGAGCAAAGAAAATTTCTAGAGGCAAAACTGCGCTTCGAAAAAAAAATAGCTCAATGTCAAATGAACGTTCACAAACCGTGGAACGAGCTGTGCGCAATGATTGATCGCAAATCTTGCTGCTCAAGGTAGAATGACTAGTAGCAAACGTGTAAGTTGACTGGAGATTTGTAACAGCAATGGCATGCATAAATAAGCAACTACTTCATCCTTGCGCAGGACACAATGAAGACGTGACGAAGGTCGGATGGAACCCCGAGCTCTTAGTGCAGAGAAAGCTAAATGAAGTAAGTTACGTTTAAGCATATCACAATCAGGAACTGATTATAGTTATCTTAAAAATTAAACATTTTGACAATTCTTGTGCCAACCTTTGTTTGTAAAGCAAACAAATTAAAAATGAAACTCTCCTCGTATATAGGTATCCCTTTTCGCGAATTATTATCTTCTGGTGCATGTGCGTAGATTAATTATTATCTAAATCTGGTTAAACAGATGTTTAGGAGAAAATTTGTATCTCATGTAGCAGTTAACCCATTAGATTATAAGTTCGATTGTTTCACTGATGACCGCAGTAAAATATGCTTATAAATCGGTGCCTCACGTACATTGTTTAAATTAGTTGTGGGATCTAGCATTTTGATCGCATTTTGTTGTTGGTTTAATTCGTTGAGAAGCGTTTTTTGATCATGTATTCAATACGTGACGTAATTCGAGTATAGAACAATCAATTTTAGCACTTAAAAATCAGTTAAAAAAAGCTAAACCCAGTAAGTTACGTTCAAGCTTATCACAATCAGGAACTGATTATAGTTATCTTAAAAATTAAACATTTTGACAATTCTTGTGCCAACCTTTGTTTGTAAAGCAAACAAATTAAAATGAAACTCTCCTTGTATATAGGTATTCCTTTTTACGAATTATTATCTTCTGGTGCATGTGCGTAGATTAATTATCTAAATCTGGTTAAACAGATGTTTTGGAGAAAATTTGTATCTGATGTAGCAGTTAACCCATTAGATTATAAGTTCGGTTGTTTCACTGATGACCGCAGTAAAGCATGCTTATAAATCGGTGCCTCACGTACATTGTTTAAATTAGTTGTAGGATCTAGCATTTTGTTGTTGATTTAATTCGTTTAGAAGCGTTTTTTGATCATGTATTCAATACGTGACGTAATTCGAGTGTAGAACAATCAATTTTAGCACTTAAAAATCAATTAAATTTTTGACACAAATATGGCACTTTACCTTAAACTTTATGGTAATCGTTGCAATTAAAATAAATTTCCGAAAAAAACCGAAAATTTATTTTTATTTAAAACATCCTAAAATATTGACATAAACTTGTCACTTTACTTTAAATTATATGGTAATCGTTGTAATTAGAATACATTTCGGATAAAAAAAACTGTTTTTTTCGAAAAACAATTTCTTAAATTATTGACATAAATTTGTCACTTTACCTTAAACTTTTTGGTAATCGTTGCAATTAAAATAAATTTCCGAAAAAAACCGAAAATTTATTTTTATTTAAAACATCCTAAAATATTGACATAAACTTGTCACTTTACTTTAAATTATATGGTAATCGTTGTAATTAGAATACATTTCGGATAAAAAAAACTGGTTTTTTCAAAAAACAATTTCTTAAATTATTGACATAAATTTGTCACTTTACCTTAAACTTTATGGTAATCGTTGCAATTAAAATAAATTTCCGACAAAAACCGAAAATTTATTTTTATTTAAAACATCCTAAAATATTGACATAAACTTGTCACTTTACTTTAAATTATATGGTAATCGTTGTAATTAGAATACATTTCGGATAAAAAAAAACTGGTTTTTTCAAAAAACAATTTCTTAAATTATTGACATAAATTTGTCACTTTACTATAAAATTGATGTTAATCGTCGTAATTAGATTTAATTTCTGATAGAACCGGAAAATTTGTATTTATGTGAAAATGTGTGTCTGGACTGTATAAAAATGCTAATTCAATGTTGAAATAGCCTTCAAAATATTCACAAATATTTGCCGTATTAAAATCATCAATTTTAACACTAAAATTAATTGAAAATTTACATAATTAATCTTAAATTTTATGGTAATCGTTGTGATTAGACGTAATTTCTGATAAAAGCGCTAAATTTGTTTTTACTTGAAATTTGTGGGTCATCACTCATCAGCTTATTATGTCAATTGGCTCGGTGGTGAACGCGCAGAAAGTTGAATCACGCCCACTGTTAAGTGCCTTGAATGCTGCACATGTCAGCTTCGTAGTGGGGTATCAGCAATTCGATCAACCAAGTTAAATTTACACACGTACTGCGATCAGACCTGAAGCGTTCATGCATAAAAGCAATCACGACTTACTCATTTATCAATTATTTCACACCAGACCCTAAGAAGGCGTTAAGCCAAATCAAGAAGATCTCCCGAGCATTACCATACAGATCTCCCAGGCATTACCATACAGCAAGGCACACGCCATGAAAACATCTAGCAGCAGTGGGATTCGAACCCACGACTGGAGTCATTTTGAAACTGGTGCTCTATTAACTCAGCGGCACAGGCTCAGTGGTGAACCTGCCGAAAGTTGATCGACCCTAAAAGAATCAATTTTAGCTCCCAAATAATGATTTAAACTAAGAATTAACCTTGCGAAACAGTTTAGGGAAGATGGGTGTGCGACTTATTCACGCCTAAGTTACTTTGAAATGTGTCCTTTTTCGATGGTCAATAGATGAAATCGTTGTGGGAAATAGTTTTTCTAAACTGTTTCTTATTAAATGGCAGGAGGAGTAGGAGCAAAGAAAATTTCTAGAGGCAAAACTGCGCTTCGAAAAAAAAATAGCTCAATGTCAAATGAACGTTCACAAATCGTGGAACGAGCTGTGCGCAATGATTGATCGCAAATCTTGCTGCTCAAGGTAGAATGACTAGTAGCAAACGTGTAAGTTGACTGGAGATTTGTAACAGCAATGGCATGCATAAATAAGCAACTACTTCATCCTTGCGCAGGACACAATGAAGACGTGACGAAGGTCGGATGGAACCCCGAGCTCTTAGTGCAGAGAAAGCTAAATGAAGTAAGTTACGTTTAAGCATATCACAATCAGGAACTGATTATAGTTATCTTAAAAATTAAACATTTTGACAATTCTTGTGCCAACCTTTGTTTGTAAAGCAAACAAATTAAAAATGAAACTCTCCTCGTATATAGGTATCCCTTTTCGCGAATTATTATCTTCTGGTGCATGTGCGTAGATTAATTATTATCTAAATCTGGTTAAACAGATGTTTAGGAGAAAATTTGTATCTCATGTAGCAGTTAACCCATTAGATTATAAGTTCGATTGTTTCACTGATGACCGCAGTAAAATATGCTTATAAATCGGTGCCTCACGTACATTGTTTAAATTAGTTGTGGGATCTAGCATTTTGATCGCATTTTGTTGTTGGTTTAATTCGTTGAGAAGCGTTTTTTGATCATGTATTCAATACGTGACGTAATTCGAGTATAGAACAATCAATTTTAGCACTTAAAAATCAGTTAAAAAAAGCTAAACCCAGTAAGTTACGTTCAAGCTTATCACAATCAGGAACTGATTATAGTTATCTTAAAAATTAAACATTTTGACAATTCTTGTGCCAACCTTTGTTTGTAAAGCAAACAAATTAAAATGAAACTCTCCTTGTATATAGGTATTCCTTTTTACGAATTATTATCTTCTGGTGCATGTGCGTAGATTAATTATCTAAATCTGGTTAAACAGATGTTTTGGAGAAAATTTGTATCTGATGTAGCAGTTAACCCATTAGATTATAAGTTCGGTTGTTTCACTGATGACCGCAGTAAAGCATGCTTATCAATCGGTGCCTCACGTACATTGTTTAAATTAGTTGTAGGATCTAGCATTTTGTTGTTGATTTAATTCGTTTAGAAGCGTTTTTTGATCATGTATTCAATACGTGACGTAATTCGAGTGTAGAACAATCAATTTTAGCACTTAAAAATCAATTAAATTTTTGACACAAATATGGCACTTTACCTTAAACTTTATGGTAATCGTTGCAATTAAAATAAATTTCCGAAAAAAACCGAAAATTTATTTTTATTTAAAACATCCTAAAATATTGACATAAACTTGTCACTTTACTTTAAATTATATGGTAATCGTTGTAATTAGAATACATTTCGGATAAAAAAAACTGTTTTTTTCAAAAAACAATTTCTTAAATTATTGACATAAATTTGTCACTTTACCTTAAACTTTTTGGTAATCGTTGCAATTAAAATAAATTTCCGAAAAAAACCGAAAATTTATTTTTATTTAAAACATCCTAAAATATTGACATAAACTTGTCACTTTACTTTAAATTATATGGTAATCGTTGTAATTAGAATACATTTCGGATAAAAAAACTGGTTTTTTCAAAAAACAATTTCTTAAATTATTGACATAAATTTGTCACTTTACCTTAAACTTTATGGTAATCGTTGCAATTAAAATAAATTTCCGACAAAAACCGAAAATTTATTTTTATTTAAAACATCCTAAAATATTGACATAAACTTGTCACTTTACTTTAAATTATATGGTAATCGTTGTAATTAGAATACATTTCGGATAAAAAAAAACTGGTTTTTTCAAAAAACAATTTCTTAAATTATTGACATAAATTTGTCACTTTACTATAAAATTGATGTTAATCGTCGTAATTAGATTTAATTTCTGATAGAACCGGAAAATTTGTATTTATGTGAAAATGTGTGTCTGGACTGTATAAAAATGCTAATTCAATGTTGAAATAGCCTTCAAAATATTCACAAATATTTGCCGTATTAAAATCATCAATTTTAACACTAAAATTAATTGAAAATTTACATAATTAATCTTAAATTTTATGGTAATCGTTGTGATTAGACGTAATTTCTGATAAAAGCGCTAAATTTGTTTTTACTTGAAATTTGTGGGTCATCACTCATCAGCTTATTATGTCAATTGGCTCGGTGGTGAACGCGCAGAAAGTTGAATCACGCCCACTGTTAAGTGCCTTGAATGCTGCACATGTCAGCTTCGTAGTGGGGTATCAGCAATTCGATCAACCAAGTTAAATTTACACACGTACTGCGATCAGACCTGAAGCGTTCATGCATAAAAGCAATCACGACTTACTCATTTATCAATTATTTCACACCAGACCCTAAGAAGGCGTTAAGCCAAATCAAGAAGATCTCCCGAGCATTACCATACAGATCTCCCAGGCATTACCATACAGCAAGGCACACGCCATGAAAACATCTAGCAGCAGTGGGATTCGAACCCACGACTGGAGTCATTTTGAAACTGGTGCTCTATTAACTCAGCGGCACAGGCTCAGTGGTGAACCTGCCGAAAGTTGATCGACCCTAAAAGAATCAATTTTAGCTCCCAAATAATGATTTAAACTAAGAATTAACCTTGCGAAACAGTTTAGGGAAGATGGGTGTGCGACTTATTCACGCCTAAGTTACTTTGAAATGTGTCCTTTTTCGATGGTCAATAGATGAAATCGTTGTGGGAAATAGTTTTTCTAAACTGTTTCTTATTAAATGGCAGGAGGAGTAGGAGCAAAGAAAATTTCTAGAGGCAAAACTGCGCTTCGAAAAAAAAATAGCTCAATGTCAAATGAACGTTCACAAATCGTGGAACGAGCTGTGCGCAATGATTGATCGCAAATCTTGCTGCTCAAGGTAGAATGACTAGTAGCAAACGTGTAAGTTGACTGGAGATTTGTAACAGCAATGGCATGCATAAATAAGCAACTACTTCATCCTTGCGCAGGACACAATGAAGACGTGACGAAGGTCGGATGGAACCCCGAGCTCTTAGTGCAGAGAAAGCTAAATGAAGTAAGTTACGTTTAAGCATATCACAATCAGGAACTGATTATAGTTATCTTAAAAATTAAACATTTTGACAATTCTTGTGCCAACCTTTGTTTGTAAAGCAAACAAATTAAAAATGAAACTCTCCTCGTATATAGGTATCCCTTTTCGCGAATTATTATCTTCTGGTGCATGTGCGTAGATTAATTATTATCTAAATCTGGTTAAACAGATGTTTAGGAGAAAATTTGTATCTCATGTAGCAGTTAACCCATTAGATTATAAGTTCGATTGTTTCACTGATGACCGCAGTAAAATATGCTTATAAATCGGTGCCTCACGTACATTGTTTAAATTAGTTGTGGGATCTAGCATTTTGATCGCATTTTGTTGTTGGTTTAATTCGTTGAGAAGCGTTTTTTGATCATGTATTCAATACGTGACGTAATTCGAGTATAGAACAATCAATTTTAGCACTTAAAAATCAGTTAAAAAAAGCTAAACCCAGTAAGTTACGTTCAAGCTTATCACAATCAGGAACTGATTATAGTTATCTTAAAAATTAAACATTTTGACAATTCTTGTGCCAACCTTTGTTTGTAAAGCAAACAAATTAAAATGAAACTCTCCTTGTATATAGGTATTCCTTTTTACGAATTATTATCTTCTGGTGCATGTGCGTAGATTAATTATCTAAATCTGGTTAAACAGATGTTTTGGAGAAAATTTGTATCTGATGTAGCAGTTAACCCATTAGATTATAAGTTCGGTTGTTTCACTGATGACCGCAGTAAAGCATGCTTATAAATCGGTGCCTCACGTACATTGTTTAAATTAGTTGTAGGATCTAGCATTTTGTTGTTGATTTAATTCGTTTAGAAGCGTTTTTTGATCATGTATTCAATACGTGACGTAATTCGAGTGTAGAACAATCAATTTTAGCACTTAAAAATCAATTAAATTTTTGACACAAATATGGCACTTTACCTTAAACTTTATGGTAATCGTTGCAATTAAAATAAATTTCCGAAAAAAACCGAAAATTTATTTTTATTTAAAACATCCTAAAATATTGACATAAACTTGTCACTTTACTTTAAATTATATGGTAATCGTTGTAATTAGAATACATTTCGGATAAAAAAAAACTGGTTTTTTCAAAAAACAATTTCTTAAATTATTGACATAAATTTGTCACTTTACCTTAAACTTTATGGTAATCGTTGCAATTAAAATAAATTTCCGACAAAAACCGAAAATTTATTTTTATTTAAAACATCCTAAAATATTGACATAAACTTGTCACTTTACTTTAAATTATATGGTAATCGTTGTAATTAGAATACATTTCGGATAAAAAAAAACTGGTTTTTTCAAAAAACAATTTCTTAAATTATTGACATAAATTTGTCACTTTACTATAAAATTGATGTTAATCGTCGTAATTAGATTTAATTTCTGATAGAACCGGAAAATTTGTATTTATGTGAAAATGTGTGTCTGGACTGTATAAAAATGCTAATTCAATGTTGAAATAGCCTTCAAAATATTCACAAATATTTGCCGTATTAAAATCATCAATTTTAACACTAAAATTAATTGAAAATTTACATAATTAATCTTAAATTTTATGGTAATCGTTGTGATTAGACGTAATTTCTGATAAAAGCGCTAAATTTGTTTTTACTTGAAATTTGTGGGTCATCACTCATCAGCTTATTATGTCAATTGGCTCGGTGGTGAACGCGCAGAAAGTTGAATCACGCCCACTGTTAAGTGCCTTGAATGCTGCACATGTCAGCTTCGTAGTGGGGTATCAGCAATTCGATCAACCAAGTTAAATTTACACACGTACTGCGATCAGACCTGAAGCGTTCATGCATAAAAGCAATCACGACTTACTCATTTATCAATTATTTCACACCAGACCCTAAGAAGGCGTTAAGCCAAATCAAGAAGATCTCCCGAGCATTACCATACAGATCTCCCAGGCATTACCATACAGCAAGGCACACGCCATGAAAACATCTAGCAGCAGTGGGATTCGAACCCACGACTGGAGTCATTTTGAAACTGGTGCTCTATTAACTCAGCGGCACAGGCTCAGTGGTGAACCTGCCGAAAGTTGATCGACCCTAAAAGAATCAATTTTAGCTCCCAAATAATGATTTAAACTAAGAATTAACCTTGCGAAACAGTTTAGGGAAGATGGGTGTGCGACTTATTCACGCCTAAGTTACTTTGAAATGTGTCCTTTTTCGATGGTCAATAGATGAAATCGTTGTGGGAAATAGTTTTTCTAAACTGTTTCTTATTAAATGGCAGGAGGAGTAGGAGCAAAGAAAATTTCTAGAGGCAAAACTGCGCTTCGAAAAAAAAATAGCTCAATGTCAAATGAACGTTCACAAATCGTGGAACGAGCTGTGCGCAATGATTGATCGCAAATCTTGCTGCTCAAGGTAGAATGACTAGTAGCAAACGTGTAAGTTGACTGGAGATTTGTAACAGCAATGGCATGCATAAATAAGCAACTACTTCATCCTTGCGCAGGACACAATGAAGACGTGACGAAGGTCGGATGGAACCCCGAGCTCTTAGTGCAGAGAAAGCTAAATGAAGTAAGTTACGTTTAAGCATATCACAATCAGGAACTGATTATAGTTATCTTAAAAATTAAACATTTTGACAATTCTTGTGCCAACCTTTGTTTGTAAAGCAAACAAATTAAAAATGAAACTCTCCTCGTATATAGGTATCCCTTTTCGCGAATTATTATCTTCTGGTGCATGTGCGTAGATTAATTATTATCTAAATCTGGTTAAACAGATGTTTAGGAGAAAATTTGTATCTCATGTAGCAGTTAACCCATTAGATTATAAGTTCGATTGTTTCACTGATGACCGCAGTAAAATATGCTTATAAATCGGTGCCTCACGTACATTGTTTAAATTAGTTGTGGGATCTAGCATTTTGATCGCATTTTGTTGTTGGTTTAATTCGTTGAGAAGCGTTTTTTGATCATGTATTCAATACGTGACGTAATTCGAGTATAGAACAATCAATTTTAGCACTTAAAAATCAGTTAAAAAAAGCTAAACCCAGTAAGTTACGTTCAAGCTTATCACAATCAGGAACTGATTATAGTTATCTTAAAAATTAAACATTTTGACAATTCTTGTGCCAACCTTTGTTTGTAAAGCAAACAAATTAAAATGAAACTCTCCTTGTATATAGGTATTCCTTTTTACGAATTATTATCTTCTGGTGCATGTGCGTAGATTAATTATCTAAATCTGGTTAAACAGATGTTTTGGAGAAAATTTGTATCTGATGTAGCAGTTAACCCATTAGATTATAAGTTCGGTTGTTTCACTGATGACCGCAGTAAAGCATGCTTATAAATCGGTGCCTCACGTACATTGTTTAAATTAGTTGTAGGATCTAGCATTTTGTTGTTGATTTAATTCGTTTAGAAGCGTTTTTTGATCATGTATTCAATACGTGACGTAATTCGAGTGTAGAACAATCAATTTTAGCACTTAAAAATCAATTAAATTTTTGACACAAATATGGCACTTTACCTTAAACTTTATGGTAATCGTTGCAATTAAAATAAATTTCCGAAAAAAACCGAAAATTTATTTTTATTTAAAACATCCTAAAATATTGACATAAACTTGTCACTTTACTTTAAATTATATGGTAATCGTTGTAATTAGAATACATTTCGGATAAAAAAAACTGTTTTTTTCAAAAAACAATTTCTTAAATTATTGACATAAATTTGTCACTTTACCTTAAACTTTTTGGTAATCGTTGCAATTAAAATAAATTTCCGATAAAAACCGAAAATTTATTTTTATTTAAAACATCCTAAAATATTGACATAAACTTGTCACTTTACTTTAAATTATATGGTAATCGTTGTAATTAGAATACATTTCGGATAAAAAAAACTGGTTTTTTCAAAAAACAATTTCTTAAATTATTGACATAAATTTGTCACTTTACCTTAAACTTTATGGTAATCGTTGCAATTAAAATAAATTTCCGACAAAAACCGAAAATTTATTTTTATTTAAAACATCCTAAAATATTGACATAAACTTGTCACTTTACTTTAAATTATATGGTAATCGTTGTAATTAGAATACATTTCGGATAAAAAAAAACTGGTTTTTTCAAAAAACAATTTCTTAAATTATTGACATAAATTTGTCACTTTACTATAAAATTGATGGTAATCGTCGTAATTAGATTTAATTTCTGATAGAACCGGAAAATTTGTATTTATGTGAAAATGTGTGTCTGGACTGTATAAAAATGCTAATTCAATGTTGAAATAGCCTTCAAAATATTCACAAATATTTGCCGTATTAAAATCATCAATTTTAACACTAAAATTAATTGAAAATTTACATAATTAATCTTAAATTTTATGGTAATCGTTGTGATTAGACGTAATTTCTGATAAAAGCGCTAAATTTGTTTTTACTTGAAATTTGTGGGTCATCACTCATCAGCTTATTATGTCAATTGGCTCGGTGGTGAACGCGCAGAAAGTTGAATCACGCCCACTGTTAAGTGCCTTGAATGCTGCACATGTCAGCTTCGTAGTGGGGTATCAGCAATTCGATCAACCAAGTTAAATTTACACACGTACTGCGATCAGACCTGAAGCGTTCATGCATAAAAGCAATCACGACTTACTCATTTATCAATTATTTCACACCAGACCCTAAGAAGGCGTTAAGCCAAATCAAGAAGATCTCCCGAGCATTACCATACAGATCTCCCAGGCATTACCATACAGCAAGGCACACGCCATGAAAACATCTAGCAGCAGTGGGATTCGAACCCACGACTGGAGTCATTTTGAAACTGGTGCTCTATTAACTCAGCGGCACAGGCTCAGTGGTGAACCTGCCGAAAGTTGATCGACCCTAAAAGAATCAATTTTAGCTCCCAAATAATGATTTAAACTAAGAATTAACCTTGCGAAACAGTTTAGGGAAGATGGGTGTGCGACTTATTCACGCCTAAGTTACTTTGAAATGTGTCCTTTTTCGATGGTCAATAGATGAAATCGTTGTGGGAAATAGTTTTTCTAAACTGTTTCTTATTAAATGGCAGGAGGAGTAGGAGCAAAGAAAATTTCTAGAGGCAAAACTGCGCTTCGAAAAAAAAATAGCTCAATGTCAAATGAACGTTCACAAATCGTGGAACGAGCTGTGCGCAATGATTGATCGCAAATCTTGCTGCTCAAGGTAGAATGACTAGTAGCAAACGTGTAAGTTGACTGGAGATTTGTAACAGCAATGGCATGCATAAATAAGCAACTACTTCATCCTTGCGCAGGACACAATGAAGACGTGACGAAGGTCGGATGGAACCCCGAGCTCTTAGTGCAGAGAAAGCTAAATGAAGTAAGTTACGTTTAAGCATATCACAATCAGGAACTGATTATAGTTATCTTAAAAATTAAACATTTTGACAATTCTTGTGCCAACCTTTGTTTGTAAAGCAAACAAATTAAAAATGAAACTCTCCTCGTATATAGGTATCCCTTTTCGCGAATTATTATCTTCTGGTGCATGTGCGTAGATTAATTATTATCTAAATCTGGTTAAACAGATGTTTAGGAGAAAATTTGTATCTCATGTAGCAGTTAACCCATTAGATTATAAGTTCGATTGTTTCACTGATGACCGCAGTAAAATATGCTTATAAATCGGTGCCTCACGTACATTGTTTAAATTAGTTGTGGGATCTAGCATTTTGATCGCATTTTGTTGTTGGTTTAATTCGTTGAGAAGCGTTTTTTGATCATGTATTCAATACGTGACGTAATTCGAGTATAGAACAATCAATTTTAGCACTTAAAAATCAGTTAAAAAAAGCTAAACCCAGTAAGTTACGTTCAAGCTTATCACAATCAGGAACTGATTATAGTTATCTTAAAAATTAAACATTTACACACTTCTTGTGCCAACCTTTGTTTGTAAAGCAAACAAATTAAAATGAAACTCTCCTTGTATATAGGTATTCCTTTTTACGAATTATTATCTTCTGGTGCATGTGCGTAGATTAATTATCTAAATCTGGTTAAACAGATGTTTTGGAGAAAATTTGTATCTGATGTAGCAGTTAACCCATTAGATTATAAGTTCGGTTGTTTCACTGATGACCGCAGTAAAGCATGCTTATAAATCGGTGCCTCACGTACATTGTTTAAATTAGTTGTAGGATCTAGCATTTTGTTGTTGATTTAATTCGTTTAGAAGCGTTTTTTGATCATGTATTCAATACGTGACGTAATTCGAGTGTAGAACAATCAATTTTAGCACTTAAAAATCAATTAAATTTTTGACACAAATATGGCACTTTACCTTAAACTTTATGGTAATCGTTGCAATTAAAATAAATTTCCGACAAAAACCGAAAATTTATTTTTATTTAAAACATCCTAAAATATTGACATAAACTTGTCACTTTACTTTAAATTATATAGTAATCGTTGAAATTAGAATACATTTCGGATAAAAAAAAACTGGTTTTTTCAAAAAACAATTTCTTAAATTATTGACATAAATTTGTCACTTTACTATAAAATTGATGGTAATCGTCGTAATTAGATTTAATTTCTGATAGAACCGGAAAATTTGTATTTATGTGAAAATGTGTGTCTGGACTGTATAAAAATGCTAATTCAATGTTGAAATAGCCTTCAAAATATTCACAAATATTTGCCGTATTAAAATCATCAATTTTAACACTAAAATTAATTAAAAATTTACATAATTAATCTTAAATTTTATGGTAATCGTTGTGATTAGACGTAATTTCTGATAAAAGCGCTAAATTTGTTTTTACTTGAAATTTGTGGGTCATCACTCATCAGCTTATTATGTCAATTGGCTCGGTGGTGAACGCGCAGAAAGTTGAATCACGCCCACTGTTAAGTGCCTTGAATGCTGCACATGTCAGCTTCGTAGTGGGGTATCAGCAATTCGATCAACCAAGTTAAATTTACACACGTACTGCGATCAAACCTGAAGCGTTCATGCATAAAAGCAATCACGACTTACTCATTTATCAATTATTTCACACCAGACCCTAAGAAGGCGTTAAGCCGAATCAAGAAGATCTCCTGAGCATTACCATACAGATCTCCCAGGCATTACCATACAGCAAGGCACACGCCATGAAAACATCTAGCAGCAGTGGGATTCGAACCCACGACTGGAGTCATTTTGAAACTGGTGCTCTATTAACTCAGCGGCACAGGCTCAGTGGTGAACCTGCCGAAAGTTGATCGACCCTAAAAGAATCAATTTTAGCTCCCAAATAATGATTTAAACTAAGAATTAACCTTGCGAAACAGTTTAGGGAAGATGGGTGTGCGACTTATTCACGCCTAAGTTACTTTGAAATGTGTCCTTTTTCGATGGTCAATAGATGAAATCGTTGTGGGAAATAGTTTTTCTAAACTGTTTCTTATTAAATGGCAGGAGGAGTAGGAGCAAAGAAAATTTCTAGAGGCAAAACTGCGCTTCGAAAAAAAATAGCTCAATGTCAAATGAACGTTCACAAATCGTGGAACGAGCTGTGCGCAATGATTGATCGCAAATCTTGCTGCTCAAGGTAGAATGACTAGTAGCAAACGTGTAAGTTGACTGGAGATTTGTAACAGCAATGGCATGCATAAATAAGCAACTACTTCATCCTTGCGCAGGACACAATGAAGACGTGACGAAGGTCGGATGGAACCCCGAGCTCTTAGTGCAGAGAAAGCTAAATGAAGTAAGTTACGTTTAAGCATATCACAATCAGGAACTGATTATAGTTATCTTAAAAATTAAACATTTTGACAATTCTTGTGCCAACCTTTGTTTGTAAAGCAAACAAATTAAAAATGAAACTCTCCTCGTATATAGGTATCCCTTTTCGCGAATTATTATCTTCTGGTGCATGTGCGTAGATTAATTATTATCTAAATCTGGTTAAACAGATGTTTTGGAGAAAATTTGTATCTCATGTAGCAGTTAACCCATTAGATTATAAGTTCGATTGTTTCACTGATGACCGCAGTAAAATATGCTTATAAATCGGTGCCTCACGTACATTGTTTAAATTAGTTGTGGGATCTAGCATTTTGATCGCATTTTGTTGTTGGTTTAATTCGTTGAGAAGCGTTTTTTGATCATGTATTCAATACGTGACGTAATTCGAGTATAGAACAATCAATTTTAGCACTTAAAAATCAGTTAAAAAAAGCTAAACCCAGTAAGTTACGTTCAAGCTTATCACAATCAGGAACTGATTATAGTTATCTTAAAAATTAAACATTTTCACACTTCTTGTGCCAACATTTGTTTGTAAAGCAAACAAATTAAAATGAAACTCTCCTTGTATATAGGTATTCCTTTTTACGAATTATTATCTTCTGGTGCATGTGCGTAGATTAATTATTATCTAAATCTGGTTAAACAGATGTTTTGGAGAAAATTTGTATCTCATGTAGCAGTTAACCCATTAGATTATAAGTTCGATTGTTTCACTGATGACCGCAGTAAAATATGCTTATAAATCGGTGCCTCACGTACATTGTTTAAATTAGTTGTGGGATCTAGCATTTTGATCGCATTTTGTTGTTGGTTTAATTCGTTGAGAAGCGTTTTTTGATCATGTATTCAATACGTGACGTAATTCGAGTATAGAACAATCAATTTTAGCACTTAAAAATCAGTTAAAAAAAGCTAAACCCAGTAAGTTACGTTCAAGCTTATCACAATCAGGAACTGATTATAGTTATCTTAAAAATTAAACATTTACACACTTCTTGTGCCAACCTTTGTTTGTAAAGCAAACAAATTAAAATGAAACTCTCCTTGTATATAGGTATTCCTTTTTACGAATTATTATCTTCTGGTGCATGTGCGTAGATTAATTATCTAAATCTGGTTAAACAGATGTTTTGGAGAAAATTTGTATCTCATGTAGCAGTTAACCCATTAGATTATAAGTTCGGTTGTTTCACTGATGACCGCAGTAAAACATGCTTATAAATCGGTGCCTCACGTACATTGTTTAAATTAGTTGTAGGATCTAGCATTTTGTTGTTGATTTAATTCGTTTAGAAGCGTTTTTTGATCATGTATTCAATACGTGACGTAATTCGAGTGTAGAACAATCAATTTTAGCACTTAAAAATCAATTAAATTTTTGACACAAATATGGCACTTTACCTTAAACTTTATGGTAATCGTTGCAATTAAAATAAATTTCCGATAAAAACCGAAAATTTATTTTTATTTAAAACATCCTAAAATATTGACATAAACTTGTCACTTTACTTTAAATTATATGGTAATCGTTGTAATTAGAATACATTTCGGATAAAAAAATTGTTTTTTCAAAAAACAATTTCTTAAATTATTGACATAAATTTGTCACTTTACCTTAAACTTTATGGTAATCGTTGCAATTAGATTTAATTTCTGATAAAACCGGAAAATTTGTATTTATGTGAAAATGTGTGTCTGGACTGTATAAAAATGCTAATTCAATGTTGAAATAGCCTTCAAAATATTCACAAATATTTGCCGTATTAAAATCATCAATTTTAACACTAAAATTAATTAAAAATTTACATAATTAATCTTAAATTTTATGGTAATCGTTGTGATTAGACGTAATTTCTGATAAAAGCGCTAAATTTGTTTTTACTTGAAATTTGTGGGTCATCACTCATCAGCTTATTATGTCAATTGGCTCGGTGGTGAACGCGCAGAAAGTTGAATCACGCCCACTGTTAAGTGCCTTGAATGCTGCACATGTCAGCTTCGTAGTGGGGTATCAGCAATTCGATCAACCAAGTTAAATTTACACACGTACTGCGATCAAACCTGAAGCGTTCATGCATAAAAGCAATCACGACTTACTCATTTATCAATTATTTCACACCAGACCCTAAGAAGGCGTTAAGCCGAATCAAGAAGATCTCCCGAGCATTACCATACAGATCTCCCAGGCATTACCATACAGCAAGGCACACGCCATGAAAACATCTAGCAGCAGTGGGATTCGAACCCACGACTGGAGTCATTTTGAAACTGGTGCTCTATTAACTCAGCGGCACAGGCTCAGTGGTGAACCTGCCGAAAGTTGATCGACCCTAAAAGAATCAATTTTAGCTCCCAAATAATGATTTAAACTAAGAATTAACCTTGCGAAACAATTTAGGGAAGATGGGTGTGCGACTTATTCACGCCTAAGTTACTTTGAAATGTGTCCTTTTTCGATGGTCAATAGATGAAATCGTTGTGGGAAATAGTTTTTCTAAACTGTTTCTTATTAAATGGCAGGAGGAGTAGGAGCAAAGAAAATTTCTAGAGGCAAAACTGCGCTTCGAAAAAAAATAGCTCAATGTCAAATGAACGTTCACAAATCGTGGAACGAGCTGTGCGCAATGATTGATCGCAAATCTTGCTGCTCAAGGTAGAATGACTAGTAGCAAACGTGTAAGTTGACTGGAGATTTGTAACAGCAATGGCATGCATAAATAAGCAACTACTTCATCCTTGCGCAGGACACAATGAAGACGTGACGAAGGTCGGATGGAACCCCGAGCTCTTAGTGCAGAGAAAGCTTAATGAAGTAAGTTACGTTTAAGCATATCACAATCAGGAACTGATTATAGTTATCTTAAAAATTAAACATTTTGACAATTCTTGTGCCAACCTTTGTTTGTAAAGCAAACAAATTAAAAATGAAACTCTCCTCGTATATAGGTATCCCTTTTCGCGAATTATTATCTTCTGGTGCATGTGCGTAGATTAATTATTATCTAAATCTGGTTAAACAGATGTTTTGGAGAAAATTTGTATCTCATGTAGCAGTTAACCCATTAGATTATAAGTTCGATTGTTTCACTGATGACCGCAGTAAAATATGCTTATAAATCGGTGCCTCACGTACATTGTTTAAATTAGTTGTGGGATCTAGCATTTTGATCGCATTTTGTTGTTGGTTTAATTCGTTGAGAAGCGTTTTTTGATCATGTATTCAATACGTGACGTAATTCGAGTATAGAACAATCAATTTTAGCACTTAAAAATCAGTTAAAAAAAGCTAAACCCAGTAAGTTACGTTCAAGCTTATCACAATCAGGAACTGATTATAGTTATCTTAAAAATTAAACATTTTCACACTTCTTGTGCCAACATTTGTTTGTAAAGCAAACAAATTAAAATGAAACTCTCCTTGTATATAGGTATTCCTTTTTACGAATTATTATCTTCTGGTGCATGTGCGTAGATTAATTATTATCTAAATCTGGTTAAACAGATGTTTTGGAGAAAATTTGTATCTCATGTAGCAGTTAACCCATTAGATTATAAGTTCGATTGTTTCACTGATGACCGCAGTAAAATATGCTTATAAATCGGTGCCTCACGTACATTGTTTAAATTAGTTGTGGGATCTAGCATTTTGATCGCATTTTGTTGTTGGTTTAATTCGTTGAGAAGCGTTTTTTGATCATGTATTCAATACGTGACGTAATTCGAGTATAGAACAATCAATTTTAGCACTTAAAAATCAGTTAAAAAAAGCTAAACCCAGTAAGTTACGTTCAAGCTTATCACAATCAGGAACTGATTATAGTTATCTTAAAAATTAAACATTTACACACTTCTTGTGCCAACCTTTGTTTGTAAAGCAAACAAATTAAAATGAAACTCTCCTTGTATATAGGTATTCCTTTTTACGAATTATTATCTTCTGGTGCATGTGCGTAGATTAATTATCTAAATCTGGTTAAACAGATGTTTTGGAGAAAATTTGTATCTCATGTAGCAGTTAACCCATTAGATTATAAGTTCGGTTGTTTCACTGATGACCGCAGTAAAACATGCTTATAAATCGGTGCCTCACGTACATTGTTTAAATTAGTTGTAGGATCTAGCATTTTGTTGTTGATTTAATTCGTTTAGAAGCGTTTTTTGATCATGTATTCAATACGTGACGTAATTCGAGTGTAGAACAATCAATTTTAGCACTTAAAAATCAATTAAATTTTTGACACAAATATGGCACTTTACCTTAAACTTTATGGTAATCGTTGCAATTAAAATAAATTTCCGATAAAAACCGAAAATTTATTTTTATTTAAAACATCCTAAAATATTGACATAAACTTGTCACTTTACTTTAAATTATATGGTAATCGTTGTAATTAGAATACATTTCGGATAAAAAAATTGTTTTTTCAAAAAACAATTTCTTAAATTATTGACATAAATTTGTCACTTTACCTTAAACTTTATGGTAATCGTTGCAATTAGATTTAATTTCTGATAAAACCGGAAAATTTGTATTTATGTGAAAATGTGTGTCTGGACTGTATAAAAATGCTAATTCAATGTTGAAATAGCCTTCAAAATATTCACAAATATTTGCCGTATTAAAATCATCAATTTTAACACTAAAATTAATTGAAAATTTACATAATTAATCTTAAATTTTATGGTAATCGTTGTGATTAGACGTAATTTCTGATAAAAGCGCTAAATTTGTTTTTACTTGAAATTTGTGGGTCATCACTCATCAGCTTATTATGCCAATTGGCTCGGTGGTGAACGCGCAGAAAGTTGAATCATGCCCACTGTTAAGTGCCTTGAATGCTGCACATGTCAGCTTCGTAGTGGGGTATCAGCAATTCGATCAACCAAGTTAAATTTACACACGTACTGCGATCAGACCTGAAGCGTTCATGCATAAAAGCAATCACGACTTACTCATTTATAAATTATTTCACACCAGACCCTAAGAAGGCGTTAAGCCGAATCAAGAAGATCTCCCGAGCATTACCATACAGATCTCCCAGGCATTACCATACAGCAAGGCACACGCCATGAAAACATCTAGCAGCAGTGGGATTCGAACCCACGACTGGAGTCATTTTGAAACTGGTGCTCTATTAACTCAGCGGCACAGGCTCAGTGGTGAACCTGCCGAAAGTTGATCGACCCTAAAAGAATCAATTTTAGCTCCCAAATAATGATTTAAACTAAGAATTAACCTTGCGAAACAGTTTAGGGAAGATGGGTGTGCGACTTATTCACGCCTAAGTTACTTTGAAATGTGTCCTTTTTCGATGGTCAATAGATGAAATCGTTGTGGGAAATAGTTTTTCTAAACTGTTTCTTATTAAATGGCAGGAGGAGTAGGAGCAAAGAAAATTTCTAGAGGCAAAACTGCGCTTCGAAAAAAAATAGCTCAATGTCAAATGAACGTTCACAAATCGTGGAACGAGCTGTGCGCAATGATTGATCGCAAATCTTGCTGCTCAAGGTAGAATGACTAGTAGCAAACGTGTAAGTTGACTGGAGATTTGTAACAGCAATGGCATGCATAAATAAGCAACTACTTCATCCTTGCGCAGGACACAATGAAGACGTGACGAAGGTCGGATGGAACCCCGAGCTCTTAGTGCAGAGAAAGCTAAATGAAGTAAGTTACGTTTAAGCATATCACAATCAGGAACTGATTATAGTTATCTTAAAAATTAAACATTTTGACAATTCTTGTGCCAACCTTTGTTTGTAAAGCAAACAAATTAAAAATGAAACTCTCCTCGTATATAGGTATCCCTTTTCGCGAATTATTATCTTCTGGTGCATGTGCGTAGATTAATTATTATCTAAATCTGGTTAAACAGATGTTTTGGAGAAAATTTGTATCTCATGTAGCAGTTAACCCATTAGATTATAAGTTCGATTGTTTCACTGATGACCGCAGTAAAATATGCTTATAAATCGGTGCCTCACGTACATTGTTTAAATTAGTTGTGGGATCTAGCATTTTGATCGCATTTTGTTGTTGGTTTAATTCGTTGAGAAGCGTTTTTTGATCATGTATTCAATACGTGACGTAATTCGAGTATAGAACAATCAATTTTAGCACTTAAAAATCAGTTAAAAAAAGCTAAACCCAGTAAGTTACGTTCAAGCTTATCACAATCAGGAACTGATTATAGTTATCTTAAAAATTAAACATTTTCACACTTCTTGTGCCAACATTTGTTTGTAAAGCAAACAAATTAAAATGAAACTCTCCTTGTATATAGGTATTCCTTTTTACGAATTATTATCTTCTGGTGCATGTGCGTAGATTAATTATTATCTAAATCTGGTTAAACAGATGTTTTGGAGAAAATTTGTATCTCATGTAGCAGTTAACCCATTAGATTATAAGTTCGATTGTTTCACTGATGACCGCAGTAAAATATGCTTATAAATCGGTGCCTCACGTACATTGTTTAAATTAGTTGTGGGATCTAGCATTTTGATCGCATTTTGTTGTTGGTTTAATTCGTTGAGAAGCGTTTTTTGATCATGTATTCAATACGTGACGTAATTCGAGTATAGAACAATCAATTTTAGCACTTAAAAATCAGTTAAAAAAAGCTAAACCCAGTAAGTTACGTTCAAGCTTATCACAATCAGGAACTGATTATAGTTATCTTAAAAATTAAACATTTACACACTTCTTGTGCCAACCTTTGTTTGTAAAGCAAACAAATTAAAATGAAACTCTCCTTGTATATAGGTATTCCTTTTTACGAATTATTATCTTCTGGTGCATGTGCGTAGATTAATTATCTAAATCTGGTTAAACAGATGTTTTGGAGAAAATTTGTATCTCATGTAGCAGTTAACCCATTAGATTATAAGTTCGGTTGTTTCACTGATGACCGCAGTAAAACATGCTTATAAATCGGTGCCTCACGTACATTGTTTAAATTAGTTGTAGGATCTAGCATTTTGTTGTTGATTTAATTCGTTTAGAAGCGTTTTTTGATCATGTATTCAATACGTGACGTAATTCGAGTGTAGAACAATCAATTTTAGCACTTAAAAATCAATTAAATTTTTGACACAAATATGGCACTTTACCTTAAACTTTATGGTAATCGTTGCAATTAAAATAAATTTCCGATAAAAACCGAAAATTTATTTTTATTTAAAACATCCTAAAATATTGACATAAACTTGTCACTTTACTTTAAATTATATGGTAATCGTTGTAATTAGAATACATTTCGGATAAAAAAATTGTTTTTTCAAAAAACAATTTCTTAAATTATTGACATAAATTTGTCACTTTACCTTAAACTTTATGGTAATCGTTGCAATTAGATTTAATTTCTGATAAAACCGGAAAATTTGTATTTATGTGAAAATGTGTGTCTGGACTGTATAAAAATGCTAATTCAATGTTGAAATAGCCTTCAAAATATTCACAAATATTTGCCGTATTAAAATCATCAATTTTAACACTAAAATTAATTAAAAATTTACATAATTAATCTTAAATTTTATGGTAATCGTTGTGATTAGACGTAATTTCTGATAAAAGCGCTAAATTTGTTTTTACTTGAAATTTGTGGGTCATCACTCATCAGCTTATTATGTCAATTGGCTTGGTGGTGAACGCGCAGAAAGTTGAATCACGCCCACTGTTAAGTGCCTTGAATGCTGCACATGTCAGCTTCGTAGTGGGGTATCAGCAATTCGATCAACCAAGTTAAATTTACACACGTACTGCGATCAAACCTGAAGCGTTCATGCATAAAAGCAATCACGACTTACTCATTTATCAATTATTTCACACCAGACCCTAAGAAGGCGTTAAGCCGAATCAAGAAGATCTCCCGAGCATTACCATACAGATCTCCCAGGCATTACCATACAGCAAGGCACACGCCATGAAAACATCTAGCAGCAGTGGGATTCGAACCCACGACTGGAGTCATTTTGAAACTGGTGCTCTATTAACTCAGCGGCACAGGCTCAGTGGTGAACCTGCCGAAAGTTGATCGACCCTAAAAGAATCAATTTTAGCTCCCAAATAATGATTTAAACTAAGAATTAACCTTGCGAAACAGTTTAGGGAAGATGGGTGTGCGACTTATTCACGCCTAAGTTACTTTGAAATGTGTCCTTTTTCGATGGTCAATAGATGAAATCGTTGTGGGAAATAGTTTTTCTAAACTGTTTCTTATTAAATGGCAGGAGGAGTAGGAGCAAAGAAAATTTCTAGAGGCAAAACTGCGCTTCGAAAAAAAATAGCTCAATGTCAAATGAACGTTCACAAATCGTGGAACGAGCTGTGCGCAATGATTGATCGCAAATCTTGCTGCTCAAGGTAGAATGACTAGTAGCAAACGTGTAAGTTGACTGGAGATTTGTAACAGCAATGGCATGCATAAATAAGCAACTACTTCATCCTTGCGCAGGACACAATGAAGACGTGACGAAGGTCGGATGGAACCCCGAGCTCTTAGTGCAGAGAAAGCTTAATGAAGTAAGTTACGTTTAAGCATATCACAATCAGGAACTGATTATAGTTATCTTAAAAATTAAACATTTTGACAATTCTTGTGCCAACCTTTGTTTGTAAAGCAAACAAATTAAAAATGAAACTCTCCTCGTATATAGGTATCCCTTTTCGCGAATTATTATCTTCTGGTGCATGTGCGTAGATTAATTATTATCTAAATCTGGTTAAACAGATGTTTTGGAGAAAATTTGTATCTCATGTAGCAGTTAACCCATTAGATTATAAGTTCGATTGTTTCACTGATGACCGCAGTAAAATATGCTTATAAATCGGTGCCTCACGTACATTGTTTAAATTAGTTGTGGGATCTAGCATTTTGATCGCATTTTGTTGTTGGTTTAATTCGTTGAGAAGCGTTTTTTGATCATGTATTCAATACGTGACGTAATTCGAGTATAGAACAATCAATTTTAGCACTTAAAAATCAGTTAAAAAAAGCTAAACCCAGTAAGTTACGTTCAAGCTTATCACAATCAGGAACTGATTATAGTTATCTTAAAAATTAAACATTTTCACACTTCTTGTGCCAACATTTGTTTGTAAAGCAAACAAATTAAAATGAAACTCTCCTTGTATATAGGTATTCCTTTTTACGAATTATTATCTTCTGGTGCATGTGCGTAGATTAATTATTATCTAAATCTGGTTAAACAGATGTTTTGGAGAAAATTTGTATCTCATGTAGCAGTTAACCCATTAGATTATAAGTTCGATTGTTTCACTGATGACCGCAGTAAAATATGCTTATAAATCGGTGCCTCACGTACATTGTTTAAATTAGTTGTGGGATCTAGCATTTTGATCGCATTTTGTTGTTGGTTTAATTCGTTGAGAAGCGTTTTTTGATCATGTATTCAATACGTGACGTAATTCGAGTATAGAACAATCAATTTTAGCACTTAAAAATCAGTTAAAAAAAGCTAAACCCAGTAAGTTACGTTCAAGCTTATCACAATCAGGAACTGATTATAGTTATCTTAAAAATTAAACATTTACACACTTCTTGTGCCAACCTTTGTTTGTAAAGCAAACAAATTAAAATGAAACTCTCCTTGTATATAGGTATTCCTTTTTACGAATTATTATCTTCTGGTGCATGTGCGTAGATTAATTATCTAAATCTGGTTAAACAGATGTTTTGGAGAAAATTTGTATCTCATGTAGCAGTTAACCCATTAGATTATAAGTTCGGTTGTTTCACTGATGACCGCAGTAAAACATGCTTATAAATCGGTGCCTCACGTACATTGTTTAAATTAGTTGTAGGATCTAGCATTTTGTTGTTGATTTAATTCGTTTAGAAGCGTTTTTTGATCATGTATTCAATACGTGACGTAATTCGAGTGTAGAACAATCAATTTTAGCACTTAAAAATCAATTAAATTTTTGACACAAATATGGCACTTTACCTTAAACTTTATGGTAATCGTTGCAATTAAAATAAATTTCCGATAAAAACCGAAAATTTATTTTTATTTAAAACATCCTAAAATATTGACATAAACTTGTCACTTTACTTTAAATTATATGGTAATCGTTGTAATTAGAATACATTTCGGATAAAAAAATTGTTTTTTCAAAAAACAATTTCTTAAATTATTGACATAAATTTGTCACTTTACCTTAAACTTTATGGTAATCGTTGCAATTAGATTTAATTTCTGATAAAACCGGAAAATTTGTATTTATGTGAAAATGTGTGTCTGGACTGTATAAAAATGCTAATTCAATGTTGAAATAGCCTTCAAAATATTCACAAATATTTGCCGTATTAAAATCATCAATTTTAACACTAAAATTAATTGAAAATTTACATAATTAATCTTAAATTTTATGGTAATCGTTGTGATTAGACGTAATTTCTGATAAAAGCGCTAAATTTGTTTTTACTTGAAATTTGTGGGTCATCACTCATCAGCTTATTATGCCAATTGGCTCGGTGGTGAACGCGCAGAAAGTTGAATCATGCCCACTGTTAAGTGCCTTGAATGCTGCACATGTCAGCTTCGTAGTGGGGTATCAGCAATTCGATCAACCAAGTTAAATTTACACACGTACTGCGATCAGACCTGAAGCGTTCATGCATAAAAGCAATCACGACTTACTCATTTATAAATTATTTCACACCAGACCCTAAGAAGGCGTTAAGCCGAATCAAGAAGATCTCCCGAGCATTACCATACAGATCTCCCAGGCATTACCATACAGCAAGGCACACGCCATGAAAACATCTAGCAGCAGTGGGATTCGAACCCACGACTGGAGTCATTTTGAAACTGGTGCTCTATTAACTCAGCGGCACAGGCTCAGTGGTGAACCTGCCGAAAGTTGATCGACCCTAAAAGAATCAATTTTAGCTCCCAAATAATGATTTAAACTAAGAATTAACCTTGCGAAACAGTTTAGGGAAGATGGGTGTGCGACTTATTCACGCCTAAGTTACTTTGAAATGTGTCCTTTTTCGATGGTCAATAGATGAAATCGTTGTGGGAAATAGTTTTTCTAAACTGTTTCTTATTAAATGGCCTCGAGCAAAGAAAATTTCTAGAGGCAAAACTGCGCTTCGAAAAAAAATAGCTCAATGTCAAATGAACGTTCACAAATCGTGGAACGAGCTGTGCGCAATGACTGATCGCAAATCTTGCTGCTCAAGGTAGAATGACTAGTAGCAAACGTGTAAGTTGACTGGAGATTTGTAACAGCAATGGCATGCATAAATAAGCAACTACTTCATCCTTGCGCAGGACACAATGAAGACGTGACGAAGGTCGGATGGAACCCCGAGCTCTTAGTGCAGAGAAAGCTAAATGAAGTAAGTTACGTTTAAGCATATCACAATCAGGAACTGATTATAGTTATCTTAAAAATTAAACATTTTGACAATTCTTGTGCCAACCTTTGTTTGTAAAGCAAACAAATTAAAAATGAAACTCTCCTCGTATATAGGTATCCCTTTTCGCGAATTATTATCTTCTGGTGCATGTGCGTAGATTAATTATTATCTAAATCTGGTTAAACAGATGTTTTGGAGAAAATTTGTATCTCATGTAGCAGTTAACCCATTAGATTATAAGTTCGATTGTTTCACTGATGACCGCAGTAAAATATGCTTATAAATCGGTGCCTCACGTACATTGTTTAAATTAGTTGTGGGATCTAGCATTTTGATCGCATTTTGTTGTTGGTTTAATTCGTTGAGAAGCGTTTTTTGATCATGTATTCAATACGTGACGTAATTCGAGTATAGAACAATCAATTTTAGCACTTAAAAATCAGTTAAAAAAAGCTAAACCCAGTAAGTTACGTTCAAGCTTATCACAATCAGGAACTGATTATAGTTATCTTAAAAATTAAACATTTTGACAATTCTTGTGCCAACCTTTGTTTGTAAAGCAAACAAATTAAAATGAAACTCTCCTTGTATATAGGTATTCCTTTTTACGAATTATTATCTTCTGGTGCATGTGCGTAGATTAATTATCTAAATCTGGTTAAACAGATGTTTTGGAGAAAATTTGTATCTGATGTAGCAGTTAACCCATTAGATTATCAGTTCGGTTGTTTCACTGATGACCGCAGTAAAGCATGCTTATAAATCGGTGCCTCACGTACATTGTTTAAATTAGTTGTAGGATCTAGCATTTTGTTGTTGATTTAATTCGTTTAGAAGCGTTTTTTGATCATGTATTCAATACGTGACGTAATTCGAGTGTAGAACAATCAATTTTAGCACTTAAAAATCAATTAAATTTTTGACACAAATATGGCACTTTACCTTAAACTTTATGGTAATCGTTGCAATTAAAATAAATTTCCGAAAAAAACCGAAAATTTATTTTTATTTAAAACATCCTAAAATATTGACATAAACTTGTCACTTTACTTTAAATTATATGGTAATCGTTGTAATTAGAATACATTTCGGATAAAAAAAACTGTTTTTTTCAAAAAACAATTTCTTAAATTATTGACATAAATTTGTCACTTTACCTTAAACTTTTTGGTAATCGTTGCAATTAAAATAAATTTCCGAAAAAAACCGAAAATTTATTTTTATTTAAAACATCCTAAAATATTGACATAAACTTGTCACTTTACTTTAAATTATATGGTAATCGTTGTAATTAGAATACATTTCGGATAAAAAAAAACTGGTTTTTTCAAAAAACAATTTCTTAAATTATTGACATAAATTTGTCACTTTACTATAAAATTGATGGTAATCGTCGTAATTAGATTTAATTTCTGATAGAACCGGAAAATTTGTATTTATGTGAAAATGTGTGTCTGGACTGTATAAAAATGCTAATTCAATGTTGAAATAGCCTTCAAAATATTCACAAATATTTGCCGTATTAAAATCATCAATTTTAACACTAAAATTAATTGAAAATTTACATAATTAATCTTAAATTTTATGGTAATCGTTGTGATTAGACGTAATTTCTGATAAAAGCGCTAAATTTGTTTTTACTTGAAATTTGTGGGTCATCACTCATCAGCTTATTATGTCAATTGGCTCGGTGGTGAACGCGCAGAAAGTTGAATCACGCCCACTGTTAAGTGCCTTGAATGCTGCACATGTCAGCTTCGTAGTGGGGTATCAGCAATTCGATCAACCAAGTTAAATTTACACACGTACTGCGATCAGACCTGAAGCGTTCATGCATAAAAGCAATCACGACTTACTCATTTATCAATTATTTCACACCAGACCCTAAGAAGGCGTTAAGCCAAATCAAGAAGATCTCCCGAGCATTACCATACAGATCTCCCAGGCATTACCATACAGCAAGGCACACGCCATGAAAACATCTAGCAGCAGTGGGATTCGAACCCACGACTGGAGTCATTTTGAAACTGGTGCTCTATTAACTCAGCGGCACAGGCTCAGTGGTGAACCTGCCGAAAGTTGATCGACCCTAAAAGAATCAATTTTAGCTCCCAAATAATGATTTAAACTAAGAATTAACCTTGCGAAACAGTTTAGGGAAGATGGGTGTGCGACTTATTCACGCCTAAGTTACTTTGAAATGTGTCCTTTTTCGATGGTCAATAGATGAAATCGTTGTGGGAAATAGTTTTTCTAAACTGTTTCTTATTAAATGGCAGGAGGAGTAGGAGCAAAGAAAATTTCTAGAGGCAAAACTGCGCTTCGAAAAAAAAATAGCTCAATGTCAAATGAACGTTCACAAATCGTGGAACGAGCTGTGCGCAATGATTGATCGCAAATCTTGCTGCTCAAGGTAGAATGACTAGTAGCAAACGTGTAAGTTGACTGGAGATTTGTAACAGCAATGGCATGCATAAATAAGCAACTACTTCATCCTTGCGCAGGACACAATGAAGACGTGACGAAGGTCGGATGGAACCCCGAGCTCTTAGTGCAGAGAAAGCTAAATGAAGTAAGTTACGTTTAAGCATATCACAATCAGGAACTGATTATAGTTATCTTAAAAATTAAACATTTTGACAATTCTTGTGCCAACCTTTGTTTGTAAAGCAAACAAATTAAAAATGAAACTCTCCTCGTATATAGGTATCCCTTTTCGCGAATTATTATCTTCTGGTGCATGTGCGTAGATTAATTATTATCTAAATCTGGTTAAACAGATGTTTAGGAGAAAATTTGTATCTCATGTAGCAGTTAACCCATTAGATTATAAGTTCGATTGTTTCACTGATGACCGCAGTAAAATATGCTTATAAATCGGTGCCTCACGTACATTGTTTAAATTAGTTGTGGGATCTAGCATTTTGATCGCATTTTGTTGTTGGTTTAATTCGTTGAGAAGCGTTTTTTGATCATGTATTCAATACGTGACGTAATTCGAGTATAGAACAATCAATTTTAGCACTTAAAAATCAGTTAAAAAAAGCTAAACCCAGTAAGTTACGTTCAAGCTTATCACAATCAGGAACTGATTATAGTTATCTTAAAAATTAAACATTTTGACAATTCTTGTGCCAACCTTTGTTTGTAAAGCAAACAAATTAAAATGAAACTCTCCTTGTATATAGGTATTCCTTTTTACGAATTATTATCTTCTGGTGCATGTGCGTAGATTAATTATCTAAATCTGGTTAAACAGATGTTTTGGAGAAAATTTGTATCTCATGTAGCAGTTAACCCATTAGATTATAAGTTCGGTTGTTTCACTGATGACCGCAGTAAAGCATGCTTATAAATCGGTGCCTCACGTACATTGTTTAAATTAGTTGTAGGATCTAGCATTTTGTTGTTGATTTAATTCGTTTAGAAGCGTTTTTTGATCATGTATTCAATACGTGACGTAATTCGAGTGTAGAACAATCAATTTTAGCACTTAAAAATCAATTAAATTTTTGACACAAATATGGCACTTTACCTTAAACTTTATGGTAATCGTTGCAATTAAAATAAATTTCCGACAAAAACCGAAAATTTATTTTTATTTAAAACATCCTAAAATATTGACATAAACTTGTCACTTTACTTTAAATTATATAGTAATCGTTGAAATTAGAATACATTTCGGATAAAAAAAAACTGTTTTTTTCAAAAAACAATTTCTTAAATTATTGACATAAATTTGTCACTTTACTATAAAATTGATGGTAATCGTCGTAATTAGATTTAATTTCTGATAGAACCGGAAAATTTGTATTTATGTGAAAATGTGTGTCTGGACTGTATAAAAATGCTAATTCAATGTTGAAATAGCCTTCAAAATATTCACAAATATTTGCCGTATTAAAATCATCAATTTTAACACTAAAATTAATTGAAAATTTACATAATTAATCTTAAATTTTATGGTAATCGTTGTGATTAGACGTAATTTCTGATAAAAGCGCTAAATTTGTTTTTACTTGAAATTTGTGGGTCATCACTCATCAGCTTATTATGTCAATTGGCTCGGTGGTGAACGCGCAGAAAGTTGAATCACGCCCACTGTTAAGTGCCTTGAATGCTGCACATGTCAGCTTCGTAGTGGGGTATCAGCAATTCGATCAACCAAGTTAAATTTACACACGTACTGCGATCAAACCTGAAGCGTTCATGCATAAAAGCAATCACGACTTACTCATTTATCAATTATTTCACACCAGACCCTAAGAAGGCGTTAAGCCGAATCAAGAAGATCTCCCGAGCATTACCATACAGATCTCCCAGGCATTACCATACAGCAAGGCACACGCCATGAAAACATCTAGCAGCAGTGGGATTCGAACCCACGACTGGAGTCATTTTGAAACTGGTGCTCTATTAACTCAGCGGCACAGGCTCAGTGGTGAACCTGCCGAAAGTTGATCGACCCTAAAAGAATCAATTTTAGCTCCCAAATAATGATTTAAACTAAGAATTAACCTTGCGAAACAGTTTAGGGAAGATGGGTGTGCGACTTATTCACGCCTAAGTTACTTTGAAATGTGTCCTTTTTCGATGGTCAATAGATGAAATCGTTGTGGGAAATAGTTTTTCTAAACTGTTTCTTATTAAATGGCAGGAGGAGTAGGAGCAAAGAAAATTTCTAGAGGCAAAACTGCGCTTCGAAAAAAAATAGCTCAATGTCAAATGAACGTTCACAAATCGTGGAACGAGCTGTGCGCAATGATTGATCGCAAATCTTGCTGCTCAAGGTAGAATGACTAGTAGCAAACGTGTAAGTTGACTGGAGATTTGTAACAGCAATGGCATGCATAAATAAGCAACTACTTCATCCTTGCGCAGGACACAATGAAGACGTGACGAAGGTCGGATGGAACCCCGAGCTCTTAGTGCAGAGAAAGCTAAATGAAGTAAGTTACGTTTAAGCATATCACAATCAGGAACTGATTATAGTTATCTTAAAAATTAAACATTTTGACAATTCTTGTGCCAACCTTTGTTTGTAAAGCAAACAAATTAAAAATGAAACTCTCCTCGTATATAGGTATCCCTTTTCGCGAATTATTATCTTCTGGTGCATGTGCGTAGATTAATTATTATCTAAATCTGGTTAAACAGATGTTTTGGAGAAAATTTGTATCTCATGTAGCAGTTAACCCATTAGATTATAAGTTCGATTGTTTCACTGATGACCGCAGTAAAATATGCTTATAAATCGGTGCCTCACGTACATTGTTTAAATTAGTTGTGGGATCTAGCATTTTGATCGCATTTTGTTGTTGGTTTAATTCGTTGAGAAGCGTTTTTTGATCATGTATTCAATACGTGACGTAATTCGAGTATAGAACAATCAATTTTAGCACTTAAAAATCAGTTAAAAAAAGCTAAACCCAGTAAGTTACGTTCAAGCTTATCACAATCAGGAACTGATTATAGTTATCTTAAAAATTAAACATTTTCACACTTCTTGTGCCAACATTTGTTTGTAAAGCAAACAAATTAAAATGAAACTCTCCTTGTATATAGGTATTCCTTTTTACGAATTATTATCTTCTGGTGCATGTGCGTAGATTAATTATTATCTAAATCTGGTTAAACAGATGTTTTGGAGAAAATTTGTATCTCATGTAGCAGTTAACCCATTAGATTATAAGTTCGATTGTTTCACTGATGACCGCAGTAAAATATGCTTATAAATCGGTGCCTCACGTACATTGTTTAAATTAGTTGTGGGATCTAGCATTTTGATCGCATTTTGTTGTTGGTTTAATTCGTTGAGAAGCGTTTTTTGATCATGTATTCAATACGTGACGTAATTCGAGTATAGAACAATCAATTTTAGCACTTAAAAATCAGTTAAAAAAAGCTAAACCCAGTAAGTTACGTTCAAGCTTATCACAATCAGGAACTGATTATAGTTATCTTAAAAATTAAACATTTACACACTTCTTGTGCCAACCTTTGTTTGTAAAGCAAACAAATTAAAATGAAACTCTCCTTGTATATAGGTATTCCTTTTTACGAATTATTATCTTCTGGTGCATGTGCGTAGATTAATTATCTAAATCTGGTTAAACAGATGTTTTGGAGAAAATTTGTATCTCATGTAGCAGTTAACCCATTAGATTATAAGTTCGGTTGTTTCACTGATGACCGCAGTAAAACATGCTTATAAATCGGTGCCTCACGTACATTGTTTAAATTAGTTGTAGGATCTAGCATTTTGTTGTTGATTTAATTCGTTTAGAAGCGTTTTTTGATCATGTATTCAATACGTGACGTAATTCGAGTGTAGAACAATCAATTTTAGCACTTAAAAATCAATTAAATTTTTGACACAAATATGGCACTTTACCTTAAACTTTATGGTAATCGTTGCAATTAAAATAAATTTCCGATAAAAACCGAAAATTTATTTTTATTTAAAACATCCTAAAATATTGACATAAACTTGTCACTTTACTTTAAATTATATGGTAATCGTTGTAATTAGAATACATTTCGGATAAAAAAATTGTTTTTTCAAAAAACAATTTCTTAAATTATTGACATAAATTTGTCACTTTACCTTAAACTTTATGGTAATCGTTGCAATTAAAATAAATTTCCGATAAAAACCGAAAATTTATTTTTATTTAAAACATCCTAAAATATTGACATAAACTTGTCACTTTACTTTAAATTATATGGTAATCGTTGTAATTAGAATACATTTCGGATAAAAAAAACTGGTTTTTTCAAAAAACAATTTCTTAAATTATTGACATAAATTTGTCACTTTACTATAAAATTGATGGTAATCGTCGTAATTAGATTTAATTTCTGATAAAACCGGAAAATTTGTATTTATGTGAAAATGTGTGTCTGGACTGTATAAAAATGCTAATTCAATGTTGAAATAGCCTTCAAAATATTCACAAATATTTGCCGTATTAAAATCATCAATTTTAACACTAAAATTAATTGAAAATTTACATAATTAATCTTAAATTTTATGGTAATCGTTGTGATTAGACGTAATTTCTGATAAAAGCGCTAAATTTGTTTTTACTTGAAATTTGTGGGTCATCACTCATCAGCTTATTATGCCAATTGGCTCGGTGGTGAACGCGCAGAAAGTTGAATCATGCCCACTGTTAAGTGCCTTGAATGCTGCACATGTCAGCTTCGTAGTGGGGTATCAGCAATTCGATCAACCAAGTTAAATTTACACACGTACTGCGATCAGACCTGAAGCGTTCATGCATAAAAGCAATCACGACTTACTCATTTATAAATTATTTCACACCAGACCCTAAGAAGGCGTTAAGCCGAATCAAGAAGATCTCCCGAGCATTACCATACAGATCTCCCAGGCATTACCATACAGCAAGGCACACGCCATGAAAACATCTAGCAGCAGTGGGATTCGAACCCACGACTGGAGTCATTTTGAAACTGGTGCTCTATTAACTCAGCGGCACAGGCTCAGTGGTGAACCTGCCGAAAGTTGATCGACCCTAAAAGAATCAATTTTAGCTCCCAAATAATGATTTAAACTAAGAATTAACCTTGCGAAACAGTTTAGGGAAGATGGGTGTGCGACTTATTCACGCCTAAGTTACTTTGAAATGTGTCCTTTTTCGATGGTCAATAGATGAAATCGTTGTGGGAAATAGTTTTTCTAAACTGTTTCTTATTAAATGGCAGGAGGAGTAGGAGCAAAGAAAATTTCTAGAGGCAAAACTGCGCTTCGAAAAAAAATAGCTCAATGTCAAATGAACGTTCACAAATCGTGGAACGAGCTGTGCGCAATGACTGATCGCAAATCTTGCTGCTCAAGGTAGAATGACTAGTAGCAAACGTGTAAGTTGACTGGAGATTTGTAACAGCAATGGCATGCATAAATAAGCAACTACTTCATCCTTGCGCAGGACACAATGAAGACGTGACGAAGGTCGGATGGAACCCCGAGCTCTTAGTGCAGAGAAAGCTAAATGAAGTAAATTACGTTTAAGCATATCACAATCAGGAACTGATTATAGTTATCTTAAAAATTAAACATTTTGACAATTCTTGTGCCAACCTTTGTTTGTAAAGCAAACAAATTAAAAATGAAACTCTCCTCGTATATAGGTATCCCTTTTCGCGAATTATTATCTTCTGGTGCATGTGCGTAGATTAATTATTATCTAAATCTGGTTAAACAGATGTTTTGGAGAAAATTTGTATCTCATGTAGCAGTTAACCCATTAGATTATAAGTTCGATTGTTTCACTGATGACCGCAGTAAAATATGCTTATAAATCGGTGCCTCACGTACATTGTTTAAATTAGTTGTGGGATCTAGCATTTTGATCGCATTTTGTTGTTGGTTTAATTCGTTGAGAAGCGTTTTTTGATCATGTATTCAATACGTGACGTAATTCGAGTATAGAACAATCAATTTTAGCACTTAAAAATCAGTTAAAAAAAGCTAAACCCAGTAAGTTACGTTCAAGCTTATCACAATCAGGAACTGATTATAGTTATCTTAAAAATTAAACATTTTGACAATTCTTGTGCCAACCTTTGTTTGTAAAGCAAACAAATTAAAATGAAACTCTCCTTGTATATAGGTATTCCTTTTTACGAATTATTATCTTCTGGTGCATGTGCGTAGATTAATTATCTAAATCTGGTTAAACAGATGTTTTGGAGAAAATTTGTATCTGATGTAGCAGTTAACCCATTAGATTATAAGTTCGGTTGTTTCACTGATGACCGCAGTAAAGCATGCTTATAAATCGGTGCCTCACGTACATTGTTTAAATTAGTTGTAGGATCTAGCATTTTGTTGTTGATTTAATTCGTTTAGAAGCGTTTTTTGATCATGTATTCAATACGTGACGTAATTCGAGTGTAGAACAATCAATTTTAGCACTTAAAAATCAATTAAATTTTTGACACAAATATGGCACTTTACTTTAAATTATATGGTAATCGTTGTAATTAGAATACATTTCGGATAAAAAAAACTGTTTTTTTCAAAAAACAATTTCTTAAATTATTGACATAAATTTGTCACTTTACCTTAAACTTTTTGGTAATCGTTGCAATTAAAATAAATTTCCGAAAAAAACCGAAAATTTATTTTTATTTAAAACATCCTAAAATATTGACATAAACTTGTCACTTTACTTTAAATTATATGGTAATCGTTGTAATTAGAATACATTTCGGATAAAAAAAACTGGTTTTTTCAAAAAACAATTTCTTAAATTATTGACATAAATTTGTCACTTTACCTTAAACTTTATGGTAATCGTTGCAATTAAAATAAATTTCCGACAAAAACCGAAAATTTATTTTTATTTAAAACATCCTAAAATATTGACATAAACTTGTCACTTTACTTTAAATTATATGGTAATCGTTGTAATTAGAATACATTTCGGATAAAAAAAAACTGGTTTTTTCAAAAAACAATTTCTTAAATTATTGACATAAATTTGTCACTTTACTATAAAATTGATGGTAATCGTCGTAATTAGATTTAATTTCTGATAGAACCGGAAAATTTGTATTTATGTGAAAATGTGTGTCTGGACTGTATAAAAATGCTAATTCAATGTTGAAATAGCCTTCAAAATATTCACAAATATTTGCCGTATTAAAATCATCAATTTTAACACTAAAATTAATTGAAAATTTACATAATTAATCTTAAATTTTATGGTAATCGTTGTGATTAGACGTAATTTCTGATAAAAGCGCTAAATTTGTTTTTACTTGAAATTTGTGGGTCATCACTCATCAGCTTATTATGTCAATTGGCTCGGTGGTGAACGCGCAGAAAGTTGAATCACGCCCACTGTTAAGTGCCTTGAATGCTGCACATGTCAGCTTCGTAGTGGGGTATCAGCAATTCGATCAACCAAGTTAAATTTACACACGTACTGCGATCAGACCTGAAGCGTTCATGCATAAAAGCAATCACGACTTACTCATTTATCAATTATTTCACACCAGACCCTAAGAAGGCGTTAAGCCAAATCAAGAAGATCTCCCGAGCATTACCATACAGATCTCCCAGGCATTACCATACAGCAAGGCACACGCCATGAAAACATCTAGCAGCAGTGGGATTCGAACCCACGACTGGAGTCATTTTGAAACTGGTGCTCTATTAACTCAGCGGCACAGGCTCAGTGGTGAACCTGCCGAAAGTTGATCGACCCTAAAAGAATCAATTTTAGCTCCCAAATAATGATTTAAACTAAGAATTAACCTTGCGAAACAGTTTAGGGAAGATGGGTGTGCGACTTATTCACGCCTAAGTTACTTTGAAATGTGTCCTTTTTCGATGGTCAATAGATGAAATCGTTGTGGGAAATAGTTTTTCTAAACTGTTTCTTATTAAATGGCAGGAGGAGTAGGAGCAAAGAAAATTTCTAGAGGCAAAACTGCGCTTCGA
The DNA here is from genome assembly GCF_965637545.1 of Phallusia mammillata. Taxonomy (NCBI): domain Eukaryota; kingdom Metazoa; phylum Chordata; class Ascidiacea; order Phlebobranchia; family Ascidiidae; genus Phallusia; species Phallusia mammillata. The sequence goes on along the minus strand of NC_137254.1, from coordinate 26,007 downwards.
AAAAAAAATAGCTCAATGTCAAATGAACGTTCACAAATCGTGGAACGAGCTGTGCGCAATGATTGATCGCAAATCTTGCTGCTCAAGGTAGAATGACTAGTAGCAAACGTGTAAGTTGACTGGAGATTTGTAACAGCAATGGCATGCATAAATAAGCAACTACTTCATCCTTGCGCAGGACACAATGAAGACGTGACGAAGGTCGGATGGAACCCCGAGCTCTTAGTGCAGAGAAAGCTAAATGAAGTAAGTTACGTTTAAGCATATCACAATCAGGAACTGATTATAGTTATCTTAAAAATTAAACATTTTGACAATTCTTGTGCCAACCTTTGTTTGTAAAGCAAACAAATTAAAAATGAAACTCTCCTCGTATATAGGTATCCCTTTTCGCGAATTATTATCTTCTGGTGCATGTGCGTAGATTAATTATTATCTAAATCTGGTTAAACAGATGTTTAGGAGAAAATTTGTATCTCATGTAGCAGTTAACCCATTAGATTATAAGTTCGATTGTTTCACTGATGACCGCAGTAAAATATGCTTATAAATCGGTGCCTCACGTACATTGTTTAAATTAGTTGTGGGATCTAGCATTTTGATCGCATTTTGTTGTTGGTTTAATTCGTTGAGAAGCGTTTTTTGATCATGTATTCAATACGTGACGTAATTCGAGTATAGAACAATCAATTTTAGCACTTAAAAATCAGTTAAAAAAAGCTAAACCCAGTAAGTTACGTTCAAGCTTATCACAATCAGGAACTGATTATAGTTATCTTAAAAATTAAACATTTTGACAATTCTTGTGCCAACCTTTGTTTGTAAAGCAAACAAATTAAAATGAAACTCTCCTTGTATATAGGTATTCCTTTTTACGAATTATTATCTTCTGGTGCATGTGCGTAGATTAATTATCTAAATCTGGTTAAACAGATGTTTTGGAGAAAATTTGTATCTGATGTAGCAGTTAACCCATTAGATTATAAGTTCGGTTGTTTCACTGATGACCGCAGTAAAGCATGCTTATAAATCGGTGCCTCACGTACATTGTTTAAATTAGTTGTAGGATCTAGCATTTTGTTGTTGATTTAATTCGTTTAGAAGCGTTTTTTGATCATGTATTCAATACGTGACGTAATTCGAGTGTAGAACAATCAATTTTAGCACTTAAAAATCAATTAAATTTTTGACACAAATATGGCACTTTACCTTAAACTTTATGGTAATCGTTGCAATTAAAATAAATTTCCGACAAAAACCGAAAATTTATTTTTATTTAAAACATCCTAAAATATTGACATAAACTTGTCACTTTACTTTAAATTATATAGTAATCGTTGAAATTAGAATACATTTCGGATAAAAAAAAACTGGTTTTTTCAAAAAACAATTTCTTAAATTATTGACATAAATTTGTCACTTTACTATAAAATTGATGGTAATCGTCGTAATTAGATTTAATTTCTGATAGAACCGGAAAATTTGTATTTATGTGAAAATGTGTGTCTGGACTGTATAAAAATGCTAATTCAATGTTGAAATAGCCTTCAAAATATTCACAAATATTTGCCGTATTAAAATCATCAATTTTAACACTAAAATTAATTGAAAATTTACATAATTAATCTTAAATTTTATGGTAATCGTTGTGATTAGACGTAATTTCTGATAAAAGCGCTAAATTTGTTTTTACTTGAAATTTGTGGGTCATCACTCATCAGCTTATTATGTCAATTGGCTCGGTGGTGAACGCGCAGAAAGTTGAATCACGCCCACTGTTAAGTGCCTTGAATGCTGCACATGTCAGCTTCGTAGTGGGGTATCAGCAATTCGATCAACCAAGTTAAATTTACACACGTACTGCGATCAAACCTGAAGCGTTCATGCATAAAAGCAATCACGACTTACTCATTTATCAATTATTTCACACCAGACCCTAAGAAGGCGTTAAGCCGAATCAAGAAGATCTCCCGAGCATTACCATACAGATCTCCCAGGCATTACCATACAGCAAGGCACACGCCATGAAAACATCTAGCAGCAGTGGGATTCGAACCCACGACTGGAGTCATTTTGAAACTGGTGCTCTATTAACTCAGCGGCACAGGCTCAGTGGTGAACCTGCCGAAAGTTGATCGACCCTAAAAGAATCAATTTTAGCTCCCAAATAATGATTTAAACTAAGAATTAACCTTGCGAAACAGTTTAGGGAAGATGGGTGTGCGACTTATTCACGCCTAAGTTACTTTGAAATGTGTCCTTTTTCGATGGTCAATAGATGAAATCGTTGTGGGAAATAGTTTTTCTAAACTGTTTCTTATTAAATGGCAGGAGGAGTAGGAGCAAAGAAAATTTCTAGAGGCAAAACTGCGCTTCGAAAAAAAATAGCTCAATGTCAAATGAACGTTCACAAATCGTGGAACGAGCTGTGCGCAATGATTGATCGCAAATCTTGCTGCTCAAGGTAGAATGACTAGTAGCAAACGTGTAAGTTGACTGGAGATTTGTAACAGCAATGGCATGCATAAATAAGCAACTACTTCATCCTTGCGCAGGACACAATGAAGACGTGACGAAGGTCGGATGGAACCCCGAGCTCTTAGTGCAGAGAAAGCTAAATGAAGTAAGTTACGTTTAAGCATATCACAATCAGGAACTGATTATAGTTATCTTAAAAATTAAACATTTTGACAATTCTTGTGCCAACCTTTGTTTGTAAAGCAAACAAATTAAAAATGAAACTCTCCTCGTATATAGGTATCCCTTTTCGCGAATTATTATCTTCTGGTGCATGTGCGTAGATTAATTATTATCTAAATCTGGTTAAACAGATGTTTTGGAGAAAATTTGTATCTCATGTAGCAGTTAACCCATTAGATTATAAGTTCGATTGTTTCACTGATGACCGCAGTAAAATATGCTTATAAATCGGTGCCTCACGTACATTGTTTAAATTAGTTGTGGGATCTAGCATTTTGATCGCATTTTGTTGTTGGTTTAATTCGTTGAGAAGCGTTTTTTGATCATGTATTCAATACGTGACGTAATTCGAGTATAGAACAATCAATTTTAGCACTTAAAAATCAGTTAAAAAAAGCTAAACCCAGTAAGTTACGTTCAAGCTGATCACAATCAGGAACTGATTATAGTTATCTTAAAAATTAAACATTTTCACACTTCTTGTGCCAACATTTGTTTGTAAAGCAAACAAATTAAAATGAAACTCTCCTTGTATATAGGTATTCCTTTTTACGAATTATTATCTTCTGGTGCATGTGCGTAGATTAATTATTATCTAAATCTGGTTAAACAGATGTTTTGGAGAAAATTTGTATCTCATGTAGCAGTTAACCCATTAGATTATAAGTTCGATTGTTTCACTGATGACCGCAGTAAAATATGCTTATAAATCGGTGCCTCACGTACATTGTTTAAATTAGTTGTGGGATCTAGCATTTTGTTGTTGATTTAATTCGTTTAGAAGCGTTTTTTGATCATGTATTCAATACGTGACGTAATTCGAGTGTAGAACAATCAATTTTAGCACTTAAAAATCAATTAAATTTTTGACACAAATATGGCACTTTACCTTAAACTTTATGGTAATCGTTGCAATTAAAATAAATTTCCGATAAAAACCGAAAATTTATTTTTATTTAAAACATCCTAAAATATTGACATAAACTTGTCACTTTACTTTAAATTATATGGTAATCGTTGTAATTAGAATACATTTCGGATAAAAAAATTGTTTTTTCAAAAACCAATTTCTTAAATTATTGACATAAATTTGTCACTTTACCTTAAACTTTATGGTAATCGTTGCAATTAAAATAAATTTCCGATAAAAACCGAAAATTTATTTTTATTTAAAACATCCTAAAATATTGACATAAACTTGTCACTTTACTTTAAATTATATGGTAATCGTTGTAATTAGAATACATTTCGGATAAAAAAAACTGGTTTTTTCAAAAAACAATTTCTTAAATTATTGACATAAATTTGTCACTTTACTATAAAATTGATGGTAATCGTCGTAATTAGATTTAATTTCTGATAAAACCGGAAAATTTGTATTTATGTGAAAATGTGTGTCTGGACTGTATAAAAATGCTAATTCAATGTTGAAATAGCCTTCAAAATATTCACAAATATTTGCCGTATTAAAATCATCAATTTTAACACTAAAATTAATTGAAAATTTACATAATTAATCTTAAATTTTATGGTAATCGTTGTGATTAGACGTAATTTCTGATAAAAGCGCTAAATTTGTTTTTACTTGAAATTTGTGGGTCATCACTCATCAGCTTATTATGCCAATTGGCTCGGTGGTGAACGCGCAGAAAGTTGAATCATGCCCACTGTTAAGTGCCTTGAATGCTGCACATGTCAGCTTCGTAGTGGGGTATCAGCAATTCGATCAACCAAGTTAAATTTACACACGTACTGCGATCAGACCTGAAGCGTTCATGCATAAAAGCAATCACGACTTACTCATTTATAAATTATTTCACACCAGACCCTAAGAAGGCGTTAAGCCGAATCAAGAAGATCTCCCGAGCATTACCATACAGATCTCCCAGGCATTACCATACAGCAAGGCACACGCCATGAAAACATCTAGCAGCAGTGGGATTCGAACCCACGACTGGAGTCATTTTGAAACTGGTGCTCTATTAACTCAGCGGCACAGGCTCAGTGGTGAACCTGCCGAAAGTTGATCGACCCTAAAAGAATCAATTTTAGCTCCCAAATAATGATTTAAACTAAGAATTAACCTTGCGAAACAGTTTAGGGAAGATGGGTGTGCGACTTATTCACGCCTAAGTTACTTTGAAATGTGTCCTTTTTCGATGGTCAATAGATGAAATCGTTGTGGGAAATAGTTTTTCTAAACTGTTTCTTATTAAATGGCCTCGAGCAAAGAAAATTTCTAGAGGCAAAACTGCGCTTCGAAAAAAAATAGCTCAATGTCAAATGAACGTTCACAAATCGTGGAACGAGCTGTGCGCAATGACTGATCGCAAATCTTGCTGCTCAAGGTAGAATGACTAGTAGCAAACGTGTAAGTTGACTGGAGATTTGTAACAGCAATGGCATGCATAAATAAGCAACTACTTCATCCTTGCGCAGGACACAATGAAGACGTGACGAAGGTCGGATGGAACCCCGAGCTCTTAGTGCAGAGAAAGCTAAATGAAGTAAGTTACGTTTAAGCATATCACAATCAGGAACTGATTATAGTTATCTTAAAAATTAAACATTTTGACAATTCTTGTGCCAACCTTTGTTTGTAAAGCAAACAAATTAAAAATGAAACTCTCCTCGTATATAGGTATCCCTTTTCGCGAATTATTATCTTCTGGTGCATGTGCGTAGATTAATTATTATCTAAATCTGGTTAAACAGATGTTTTGGAGAAAATTTGTATCTCATGTAGCAGTTAACCCATTAGATTATAAGTTCGATTGTTTCACTGATGACCGCAGTAAAATATGCTTATAAATCGGTGCCTCACGTACATTGTTTAAATTAGTTGTGGGATCTAGCATTTTGATCGCATTTTGTTGTTGGTTTAATTCGTTGAGAAGCGTTTTTTGATCATGTATTCAATACGTGACGTAATTCGAGTATAGAACAATCAATTTTAGCACTTAAAAATCAGTTAAAAAAAGCTAAACCCAGTAAGTTACGTTCAAGCTTATCACAATCAGGAACTGATTATAGTTATCTTAAAAATTAAACATTTTCACACTTCTTGTGCCAACCTTTGTTTGTAAAGCAAACAAATTAAAATGAAACTCTCCTTGTATATAGGTATTCCTTTTTACGAATTATTATCTTCTGGTGCATGTGCGTAGATTAATTATTATCTAAATCTGGTTAAACAGATGTTTTGGAGAAAATTTGTATCTGATGTAGCAGTTAACCCATTAGATTATAAGTTCGGTTGTTTCACTGATGACCGCAGTAAAACATGCTTATAAATCGGTGCCTCACGTACATTGTTTAAATTAGTTGTAGGATCTAGCATTTTGTTGTTGATTTAATTCGTTTAGAAGCGTTTTTTGATCATGTATTCAATACGTGACGTAATTCGAGTGTAGAACAATCAATTTTAGCACTTAAAAATCAATTAAATTTTTGACACAAATATGGCACTTTACCTTAAACTTTATGGTAATCGTTGCAATTAAAATAAATTTCCGATAAAAACCGAAAATTTATTTTTATTTAAAACATCCTAAAATATTGACATAAACTTATCACTTTACTTTAAATTATATGGTAATCGTTGTAATTAGAATACATTTCGGATAAAAAAATTGTTTTTTCAAAAAACAATTTCTTAAATTATTGACATAAATTTGTCACTTTACCTCAAACTTTATGGTAATCGTTGCAATTAAAATAAATTTCCGATAAAAACCGAAAATTTATTTTTATTTAAAACATCCTAAAATTTTGACATAAACTTGTCACTTTACTTTAAATTATATGGTAATCGTTGTAATTAGAATACATTTCGGATAAAAAAAACTGGTTTTTTCAAAAAACAATTTCTTAAATTATTGACATAAATTTGTCACTTTACTATAAAATTGATGGTAATCGTCGTAATTAGATTTAATTTCTGATAAAACTGGAAAATTTGTATTTATGTGAAAATGTGTGTCTGGACTGTATAAAAATGCTAATTCAATGTTGAAATAGCCTTCAAAATATTCACATATATTTGCCGTATTAAAATCATCAATTTTAACACTAAAATTAATTGAAAATTTACATAATTAATCTTAAATTTTATGGTAATCGTTGTGATTAGACGTAATTTCTGATAAAAGCGCTAAATTTGTTTTTACTTGAAATTTGTGGGTCATCACTCATCAGCTTATTATGTCAATTGGCTCGGTGGTGAACGCGCAGAAAGTTGAATCATGCCCACTGTTAAGTGCCTTGAATGCTGCACATGTCAGCTTCGTAGTGGGGTATCAGCAATTCGATCAACCAAGTTAAATTTACACACGTACTGCGATCAGACCTGAAGTGTTCATGCATTAAAGCAATCACGACTTACTCATTTATAAATTATTTCACACCAGACCCTAAGAAGGCGTTAAGCCGAATCAAGGAGATCTCCCGAGCATTACCATACAGATCTCCCAGGCATTACCATACAGCAAGGCACACGCCATGAAAACATCTAGCAGCAGTGGGATTCGAACCCACGACTGGAGTCATTTTGAAACTGGTGCTCTATTAACTCAGCGGCACAGGTCAGTGGTGAACCTGCCGAAAGTTGATCGACCCTAAAAGAATCAATTTTAGCTCCCAAATAATGATTTAAACTAAGAATTAACCTTGCGAAACAGTTTAGGGAAGATGGGTGTGCGACTTATTCACGCCTAAGTTACTTTGAAATGTGTCCTTTTTCGATGGTCAATAGATGAAATCGTTGTGGGAAATAGTTTTTCTAAACTGTTTCTTATTAAATGGCAGGAGGAGTAGGAGCAAAGAAAATTTCTAGAGGCAAAACTGCGCTTCGAAAAAAAAATAGCTCAATGTCAAATGAACGTTCACAAATCGTGGAACGAGCTGTGCGCAATGATTGATCGCAAATCTTGCTGCTCAAGGTAGAATGACTAGTAGCAAACGTGTAAGTTGACTGGAGATTTGTAACAGCAATGGCATGCATAAATAAGCAACTACTTCATCCTTGCGCAGGACACAATGAAGACGTGACGAAGGTCGGATGGAACCCCGAGCTCTTAGTGCAGAGAAAGCTAAATGAAGTAAGTTACGTTTAAGCATATCACAATCAGGAACTGATTATAGTTATCTTAAAAATCAAACATTTTGACAATTCTTGTGCCAACCTTTGTTTGTAAAGCAAACAAATTAAAAATGAAACTCTCCTCGTATATAGGTATCCCTTTTCGCGAATTATTATCTTCTGGTGCATGTGCGTAGATTAATTATTATCTAAATCTGGTTAAACAGATGTTTTGGAGAAAATTTGTATCTCATGTAGCAGTTAACCCATTAGATTATAATTCGGTTGTTTAACTGATGACCGCAGTAAAACATGCTTATAAATCGGTGCCTCACGTACATTGTTTAAATTAGTTGTAGGATCTAGCATTTTGTTGTTGATTTAATTCGTTTAGAAACGTTTTTTGATCATGTATTCAATACGTGACGTAATTCGAGTGTAGAACAATCAATTTTAGCACTTAAAAATCAATTAAATTTTTGACACAAATATGGCACTTTACCTTAAACTTTATGGTAATCGTTGCAATTAAAATAAATTTCCGATAAAAACCGAAAATTTATTTTTATTTAAAACATCCTAAAATATTGACATAAACTTGTCACTTTACTTTAAATTATATGGTAATCGTTGTAATTAGAATACATTTCGGATAAAAAACTGGTTTTTTCAAAAAACAATTTCTTAAATTATTGACATAAATTTGTCACTTTACCTTAAACTTTTTGGTAATCGTTGCAATTAAAATAAATTTCCGAAAAAAACCGAAAATTTATTTTTATTTAAAACATCCTAAAATATTGACATAAACTTGTCACTTTACTTTAAATTATATGGTAATCGTTGTAATTAGAATACATTTCGGATAAAAAAAAACTGGTTTTTTCAAAAAACAATTTCTTAAATTATTGACATAAATTTGTCACTTTACTATAAAATTGATGGTAATCGTCGTAATTAGATTTAATTTCTGATAGAACCGGAAAATTTGTATTTATGTGAAAATGTGTGTCTGGACTGTATAAAAATGCTAATTCAATGTTGAAATAGCCTTCAAAATATTCACAAATATTTGCCGTATTAAAACCATCAATTTTAAACTAAAATTAATTGAAAATTTACATAATTAATCTTAAATTTTATGGTAATCGTTGTGATTAGACGTAATTTCTCATAAAAGCGCTAAATTTGTTTTTACTTGAAATTTGTGGGTCATCACTCATCAGCTTGTTATGTCAATTGGCTCGGTGGTGAACGCGCAGAAAGTTGAATCATGCCCACTGTTAAGTGCCTTGAATGCTGCACATGTCAGCTTCGTAGTGGGGTATCAGCAATTCGATCAACCAAGTTAAATTTACACATGTACTGCGATCAGACCTGAAGTGTTCATGCATAAAAGCAATCACGACTTACTCATTTATAAATTATTTCACACCAGACCCTAAGAAGGCGTTAAGCCGAATCAAGAAGATCTCCCGAGCATTACCATACAGATCTCCCAGGCATTACCATACAGCAAGGCACACGCCATGAAAGCATCTAGCAGCAGTGGGATTCGAACCCACGACTGGAGTCATTTTGAAACTGGTGCTCTATTAACTCAGCGGCACAGGCTCAGTGGTGAACCTGCCGAAAGTTGATCGACCCTAAAAGAATCAATTTTAGCTCCCAAATAATGATTTAAACTAAGAATTAACCTTGCGAAACAGTTTAGGGAAGATGGGTGTGCGACTTATTCACGCCTAAGTTACTTTGAAATGTGTCCTTTTTCGATGGTCAATAGATGAAATCGTTGTGGGAAATAGTTTTTCTAAACTGTTTCTTATTAAATGGCAGGAGGAGTAGGAGCAAAGAAAATTTCTAGAGGCAAAACTGCGCTTCGAAAAAAAAGTAGCTCAATGTCAAATGAACGTTCACAAATCGTGGAACGAGCTGTGCGCAATGATTGATCGCAAATCTTGCTGCTCAAGGTAGAATGACTAGTAGCAAACGTGTAAGTTGACTGGAGATTTGTAACAGCAATGGCATGCATAAATAAGCAACTACTTCATCCTTGCGCAGGACACAATGAAGACGTGACGAAGGTCGGATGGAACCCCGAGCTCTTAGTGCAGAGAAAGCTAAATGAAGTAAGTTACGTTTAAGCATATCACAATCAGGAACTGATTATAGTTATCTTAAAAATCAAATATTTTGACAATTCTTGTGCCAACCTTTGTTTGTAAAGCAAACAAATTAAAAATGAAACTCTCCTCGTATATAGGTATCCTTTTTCGCGAATTATTATCTTCTGGTGCATGTGCGTAGATTAATTATTATCTAAATCTGGTTAAACAGATGTTTTGGAGAAAATTTGTATCTCATGTAGCAGTTAACCCATTAGATTATAATTCGGTTGTTTAACTGATGACCGCAGTAAAACATGCTTATAAATCGGTGCCTCACGTACATTGTTTAAATTAGTTGTAGGATCTAGCATTTTGTTGTTGATTTAATTCGTTTAGATACGTTTTTTGATCATGTATTCAATACGTGACGTAATTCGAGTGTAGAACAATCAATTTTAGCACTTAAAAATCAATTAAATTTTTGACACAAATATGGCACTTTACCTTAAACTTTATGGTAATCGTTGCAATTAAAATAAATTTCCGATAAAAACCGAAAATTTATTTTTATTTAAAACATCCTAAAATATTGACATAAACTTATCACTTTACTTTAAATTATATGGTAATCGTTGTAATTAGAATACATTTCGGATAAAAAAATTGTTTTTTCAAAAAACAATTTCTTAAATTATTGACATAAATTTGTCACTTTACCTCAAACTTTATGGTAATCGTTGCAATTAAAATAAATTTCCGATAAAAACCGAAAATTTATTTTTATTTAAAACATCCTAAAATTTTGACATAAACTTGTCACTTTACTTTAAATTATATGGTAATCGTTGTAATTAGAATACATTTCGGATAAAAAAAACTGGTTTTTTCAAAAAACAATTTCTTAAATTATTGACATAAATTTGTCACTTTACTATAAAATTGATGGTAATCGTCGTAATTAGATTTAATTTCTGATAAAACTGGAAAATTTGTATTTATGTGAAAATGTGTGTCTGGACTGTATAAAAATGCTAATTCAATGTTGAAATAGCCTTCAAAATATTCACATATATTTGCCGTATTAAAATCATCAATTTTAACACTAAAATTAATTGAAAATTTACATAATTAATCTTAAATTTTATGGTAATCGTTGTGATTAGACGTAATTTCTGATAAAAGCGCTAAATTTGTTTTTACTTGAAATTTGTGGGTCATCACTCATCAGCTTATTATGTCAATTGGCTCGGTGGTGAACGCGCAGAAAGTTGAATCATGCCCACTGTTAAGTGCCTTGAATGCTGCACATGTCAGCTTCGTAGTGGGGTATCAGCAATTCGATCAACCAAGTTAAATTTACACATGTACTGCGATCAGACCTGAAGTGTTCATGCATAAAAGCAATCACGACTTACTCATTTATAAATTATTTCACACCAGACCCTAAGAAGGCGTTAAGCCGAATCAAGAAGATCTCCCGAGCATTACCATACAGATCTCCCAGGCATTACCATACAGCAAGGCACACGCCATGAAAGCATCTAGCAGCAGTGGGATTCGAACCCACGACTGGAGTCATTTTGAAACTGGTGCTCTATTAACTCAGCGGCACAGGCTCAGTGGTGAACCTGCCGAAAGTTGATCGACCCTAAAAGAATCAATTTTAGCTCCCAAATAATGATTTAAACTAAGAATTAACCTTGCGAAACAGTTTAGGGAAGATGGGTGTGCGACTTATTCACGCCTAAGTTACTTTGAAATGTGTCCTTTTTCGATGGTCAATAGATGAAATCGTTGTGGGAAATAGTTTTTCTAAACTGTTTCTTATTAAATGGCAGGAGGAGTAGGAGCAAAGAAAATTTCTAGAGGCAAAACTGCGCTTCGAAAAAAAAGTAGCTCAATGTCAAATGAACGTTCACAAATCGTGGAACGAGCTGTGCGCAATGATTGATCGCAAATCTTGCTGCTCAAGGTAGAATGACTAGTAGCAAACGTGTAAGTTGACTGGAGATTTGTAACAGCAATGGCATGCATAAATAAGCAACTACTTCATCCTTGCGCAGGACACAATGAAGACGTGACGAAGGTCGGATGGAACCCCGAGCTCTTAGTGCAGAGAAAGCTAAATGAAGTAAGTTACGTTTAAGCATATCACAATCAGGAACTGATTATAGTTATCTTAAAAATCAAATATTTTGACAATTCTTGTGCCAACCTTTGTTTGTAAAGCAAACAAATTAAAAATGAAACTCTCCTCGTATATAGGTATCCTTTTTCGCGAATTATTATCTTCTGGTGCATGTGCGTAGATTAATTATTATCTAAATCTGGTTAAACAGATGTTTTGGAGAAAATTTGTATCTCATGTAGCAGTTAACCCATTAGATTATAATTCGGTTGTTTAACTGATGACCGCAGTAAAACATGCTTATAAATCGGTGCCTCACGTACATTGTTTAAATTAGTTGTAGGATCTAGCATTTTGTTGTTGATTTAATTCGTTTAGATACGTTTTTTGATCATGTATTCAATACGTGACGTAATTCGAGTGTAGAACAATCAATTTTAGCACTTAAAAATCAATTAAATTTTTGACACAAATATGGCACTTTACCTTAAACTTTATGGTAATCGTTGCAATTAAAATAAATTTCCGATAAAAACCGAAAATTTATTTTTATTTAAAACATCCTAAAATATTGACATAAACTTATCACTTTACTTTAAATTATATGGTAATCGTTGTAATTAGAATACATTTCGGATAAAAAAATTGTTTTTTCAAAAAACAATTTCTTAAATTATTGACATAAATTTGTCACTTTACCTCAAACTTTATGGTAATCGTTGCAATTAAAATAAATTTCCGATAAAAACCGAAAATTTATTTTTATTTAAAACATCCTAAAATTTTGACATAAACTTGTCACTTTACTTTAAATTATATGGTAATCGTTGTAATTAGAATACATTTCGGATAAAAAAAACTGGTTTTTTCAAAAAACAATTTCTTAAATTATTGACATAAATTTGTCACTTTACTATAAAATTGATGGTAATCGTCGTAATTAGATTTAATTTCTGATAAAACTGGAAAATTTGTATTTATGTGAAAATGTGTGTCTGGACTGTATAAAAATGCTAATTCAATGTTGAAATAGCCTTCAAAATATTCACATATATTTGCCGTATTAAAATCATCAATTTTAACACTAAAATTAATTGAAAATTTACATAATTAATCTTAAATTTTATGGTAATCGTTGTGATTAGACGTAATTTCTGATAAAAGCGCTAAATTTGTTTTTACTTGAAATTTGTGGGTCATCACTCATCAGCTTATTATGTCAATTGGCTCGGTGGTGAACGCGCAGAAAGTTGAATCATGCCCACTGTTAAGTGCCTTGAATGCTGCACATGTCAGCTTCGTAGTGGGGTATCAGCAATTCGATCAACCAAGTTAAATTTACACACGTACTGCGATCAGACCTGAAGTGTTCATGCATTAAAGCAATCACGACTTACTCATTTATAAATTATTTCACACCAGACCCTAAGAAGGCGTTAAGCCGAATCAAGGAGATCTCCCGAGCATTACCATACAGATCTCCCAGGCATTACCATACAGCAAGGCACACGCCATGAAAACATCTAGCAGCAGTGGGATTCGAACCCACGACTGGAGTCATTTTGAAACTGGTGCTCTATTAACTCAGCGGCACAGGTCAGTGGTGAACCTGCCGAAAGTTGATCGACCCTAAAAGAATCAATTTTAGCTCCCAAATAATGATTTAAACTAAGAATTAACCTTGCGAAACAGTTTAGGGAAGATGGGTGTGCGACTTATTCACGCCTAAGTTACTTTGAAATGTGTCCTTTTTCGATGGTCAATAGATGAAATCGTTGTGGGAAATAGTTTTTCTAAACTGTTTCTTATTAAATGGCAGGAGGAGTAGGAGCAAAGAAAATTTCTAGAGGCAAAACTGCGCTTCGAAAAAAAAATAGCTCAATGTCAAATGAACGTTCACAAATCGTGGAACGAGCTGTGCGCAATGATTGATCGCAAATCTTGCTGCTCAAGGTAGAATGACTAGTAGCAAACGTGTAAGTTGACTGGAGATTTGTAACAGCAATGGCATGCATAAATAAGCAACTACTTCATCCTTGCGCAGGACACAATGAAGACGTGACGAAGGTCGGATGGAACCCCGAGCTCTTAGTGCAGAGAAAGCTAAATGAAGTAAGTTACGTTTAAGCATATCACAATCAGGAACTGATTATAGTTATCTTAAAAATCAAACATTTTGACAATTCTTGTGCCAACCTTTGTTTGTAAAGCAAACAAATTAAAAATGAAACTCTCCTCGTATATAGGTATCCCTTTTCGCGAATTATTATCTTCTGGTGCATGTGCGTAGATTAATTATTATCTAAATCTGGTTAAACAGATGTTTTGGAGAAAATTTGTATCTCATGTAGCAGTTAACCCATTAGATTATAATTCGGTTGTTTAACTGATGACCGCAGTAAAACATGCTTATAAATCGGTGCCTCACGTACATTGTTTAAATTAGTTGTAGGATCTAGCATTTTGTTGTTGATTTAATTCGTTTAGAAACGTTTTTTGATCATGTATTCAATACGTGACGTAATTCGAGTGTAGAACAATCAATTTTAGCACTTAAAAATCAATTAAATTTTTGACACAAATATGGCACTTTACCTTAAACTTTATGGTAATCGTTGCAATTAAAATAAATTTCCGATAAAAACCGAAAATTTATTTTTATTTAAAACATCCTAAAATATTGACATAAACTTGTCACTTTACTTTAAATTATATGGTAATCGTTGTAATTAGAATACATTTCGGATAAAAAACTGGTTTTTTCAAAAAACAATTTCTTAAATTATTGACATAAATTTGTCACTTTACCTTAAACTTTTTGGTAATCGTTGCAATTAAAATAAATTTCCGAAAAAAACCGAAAATTTATTTTTATTTAAAACATCCTAAAATATTGACATAAACTTGTCACTTTACTTTAAATTATATGGTAATCGTTGTAATTAGAATACATTTCGGATAAAAAAAAACTGGTTTTTTCAAAAAACAATTTCTTAAATTATTGACATAAATTTGTCACTTTACTATAAAATTGATGGTAATCGTCGTAATTAGATTTAATTTCTGATAGAACCGGAAAATTTGTATTTATGTGAAAATGTGTGTCTGGACTGTATAAAAATGCTAATTCAATGTTGAAATAGCCTTCAAAATATTCACAAATATTTGCCGTATTAAAACCATCAATTTTAAACTAAAATTAATTGAAAATTTACATAATTAATCTTAAATTTTATGGTAATCGTTGTGATTAGACGTAATTTCTCATAAAAGCGCTAAATTTGTTTTTACTTGAAATTTGTGGGTCATCACTCATCAGCTTGTTATGTCAATTGGCTCGGTGGTGAACGCGCAGAAAGTTGAATCATGCCCACTGTTAAGTGCCTTGAATGCTGCACATGTCAGCTTCGTAGTGGGGTATCAGCAATTCGATCAACCAAGTTAAATTTACACATGTACTGCGATCAGACCTGAAGTGTTCATGCATAAAAGCAATCACGACTTACTCATTTATAAATTATTTCACACCAGACCCTAAGAAGGCGTTAAGCCGAATCAAGAAGATCTCCCGAGCATTACCATACAGATCTCCCAGGCATTACCATACAGCAAGGCACACGCCATGAAAGCATCTAGCAGCAGTGGGATTCGAACCCACGACTGGAGTCATTTTGAAACTGGTGCTCTATTAACTCAGCGGCACAGGCTCAGTGGTGAACCTGCCGAAAGTTGATCGACCCTAAAAGAATCAATTTTAGCTCCCAAATAATGATTTAAACTAAGAATTAACCTTGCGAAACAGTTTAGGGAAGATGGGTGTGCGACTTATTCACGCCTAAGTTACTTTGAAATGTGTCCTTTTTCGATGGTCAATAGATGAAATCGTTGTGGGAAATAGTTTTTCTAAACTGTTTCTTATTAAATGGCAGGAGGAGTAGGAGCAAAGAAAATTTCTAGAGGCAAAACTGCGCTTCGAAAAAAAAGTAGCTCAATGTCAAATGAACGTTCACAAATCGTGGAACGAGCTGTGCGCAATGATTGATCGCAAATCTTGCTGCTCAAGGTAGAATGACTAGTAGCAAACGTGTAAGTTGACTGGAGATTTGTAACAGCAATGGCATGCATAAATAAGCAACTACTTCATCCTTGCGCAGGACACAATGAAGACGTGACGAAGGTCGGATGGAACCCCGAGCTCTTAGTGCAGAGAAAGCTAAATGAAGTAAGTTACGTTTAAGCATATCACAATCAGGAACTGATTATAGTTATCTTAAAAATCAAATATTTTGACAATTCTTGTGCCAACCTTTGTTTGTAAAGCAAACAAATTAAAAATGAAACTCTCCTCGTATATAGGTATCCTTTTTCGCGAATTATTATCTTCTGGTGCATGTGCGTAGATTAATTATTATCTAAATCTGGTTAAACAGATGTTTTGGAGAAAATTTGTATCTCATGTAGCAGTTAACCCATTAGATTATAATTCGGTTGTTTAACTGATGACCGCAGTAAAACATGCTTATAAATCGGTGCCTCACGTACATTGTTTAAATTAGTTGTAGGATCTAGCATTTTGTTGTTGATTTAATTCGTTTAGATACGTTTTTTGATCATGTATTCAATACGTGACGTAATTCGAGTGTAGAACAATCAATTTTAGCACTTAAAAATCAATTAAATTTTTGACACAAATATGGCACTTTACCTTAAACTTTATGGTAATCGTTGCAATTAAAATAAATTTCCGAAAAAAACCGAAAATTTATTTTTATTTAAAACATCCTAAAATATTGACATAAACTTGTCACTTTACTTTAAATTATATGGTAATCGTTGTAATTAGAATACATTTCGGATAAAAAAAAAATGGTTTTTTCAAAAAACAATTTCTTAAATTATTGACATAAATTTGTCACTTTACCTTAAACTTTATGGTAATCGTTGCAATTAAAATAAATTTCCGACAAAAACCGAAAATTTATTTTTATTTAAAACATCCTAAAATATTGACATAAACTTGTCACTTTACTTTAAATTATATGGTAATCGTTGTAATTAGAATACATTTCGGATAAAAAAAACTGTTTTTTTCAAAAAACAATTTCTTAAATTATTGACATAAATTTGTCACTTTACTATAAAATTGATGGTAATCGTCGTAATTAGATTTAATTTCTGATAGAACCGGAAAATTTGTATTTATGTGAAAATGTGTGTCTGGACTGTATAAAAATGCTAATTCAATGTTGAAATAGCCTTCAAAAGATTCACAAATATTTGCCGTATTAAAATCATCAATTTTAACACTAAAATTAATTGAAAATTTACATAATTAATCTTAAATTTTATGGTAATCGTTGTGATTAGACGTAATTTCTGATAAAAGCGCTAAATTTGTTTTTACTTGAAATTTGTGGGTCATCACTCATCAGCTTATTATGTCAATTGGCTCGGTGGTGAACGCGCAGAAAGTTGAATCACGCCCACTGTTAAGTGCCTTGAATGCTGCACATGTCAGCTTCGTAGTGGGGTATCAGCAATTCGATCAACCAAGTTAAATTTACACACGTACTGCGATCAGACCTGAAGCGTTCATGCATAAAAGCAATCACGACTTACTCATTTATAAATTATTTCACACCAGACCCTAAGAAGGCGTTAAGCCGAATCAAGAAGATCTCCCGAGCATTACCATACAGATCTCCCAGGCATTACCATACAGCAAGGCACACGCCATGAAAACATCTAGCAGCAGTGGGATTCGAACCCACGACTGGAGTCATTTTGAAACTGGTGCTCTATTAACTCAGCGGCACAGGCTCAGTGGTGAACCTGCCGAAAGTTGATCGACCCTAAAAGAATCAATTTTAGCTCCCAAATAATGATTTAAACTATAATTAACCTTGCGAAACAGTTTAGGGAAGATGGGTGTGCGACTTATTCACGCCTAAGTTACTTTGAAATGTGTCCTTTTTCGATGGTCAATAGATGAAATCGTTGTGGGAAATAGTTTTTCTAAACTGTTTCTTATTAAATGGCAGGAGGAGTAGGAGCAAAGAAAATTTCTAGAGGCAAAACTGCGCTTCGAAAAAAAGTAGCTCAATATCAAATGAACGTTCACAAATCGTGGAACGAGCTGTGCGCAATGATTGATCGCAAATCTTGCTGCTCAAGGTAGAATGACTAGTAGCAATCGTGTAAGTTGACTGGAGATTTGTAACAGCAATGGCATGCATAAATAAGCAACTACTTCATCCTTGCGCAGGACACAATGAAGACGTGACGAAGGTCGGATGGAACCCCGAGCTCTTAGTGCAGAGAAAGCTAAATGAAGTAAGTTACGTTTAAGCATATCACAATCAGGAACTGATTATAGTTATCTTAAAAATTAAACATTTTGACAATTCTTGTGCCAACCTTTGTTTGTAAAGCAAACAAATTAAAAATGAAACTCTCCTCGTATATAGGTATCCCTTTTCGCGAATTATTATCTTCTGGTGCATGTGCGTAGATTAATTATTATCTAAATCTGGTTAAACAGATGTTTTGGAGAAAATTTGTATCTCATGTAGCAGTTAACCCATTAGATTATGAGTTCGGTTGTTTAACTGATGACCGCAGTAAAACATGCTTATAAATCGGTGCCTCACGTACATTGTTTAAATTAGTTGTAGGATCTAGCTTATTGTTGTTGATTTAATTCGTTTGGAAGCGTTTTTTGATCATGTATTCAATACGTGACGTAATTCGAGTGTAGAACAATCAATTTTAGCACTTAAAAATCAATTAAATTTTTGACACAAATATGGCACTTTACCTTAAACTTTATGGTAATCGTTGCAATTAAAATAAATTTCCGATAAAAACCGAAAATTTATTTTTATTTAAAACATCCTAAAATATTGACATAAACTTGTCACTTTACTTTAAATTATATGGTAATCGTTGTAATTAGAATACATTTCGGATAAAAAAAACTTGTTTTTTCAAAAAACAATTTCTTAAATTATTGACATAAATTTGTCACTTTACTATAAAATTGATGGTAATCGTCGTAATTAGATTTAATTTGTGATAAAACCGGAAAATTTGTATTTATGTGAAAATGTGTGTCTGGACTGTATAAAAATGCTAATTCAATGTTGAAATAGCCTTCAAAATATTCACAAATATTTGCCGTATTAAAATCATCAATTTTAACACTAAAATTAATTGAAAATTTACATAATTAATCTTAAATTATATGGTAATCGTTGTGATTAGACGTAATTTCTCATAAAAGCGCTAAATTTGTTTTTACTTGAAATTTGTGGGTCATCACTCATCAGCTTGTTATGTCAATTGGCTCGGTGGTGAACGCGCAGAAAGTTGAATCATGCCCACTGTTAAGTGCCTTGAATGCTGCACATGTCAGCTTCGTAGTGGGGTATCAGCAATTCGATCAACCAAGTTAAATTTACACATGTACTGCGATCAGACCTGAAGTGTTCATGCATAAAAGCAATCACGACTTACTCATTTATAAATTATTTCACACCAGACCCTAAGAAGGCGTTAAGCCGAATCAAGAAGATCTCCCGAGCATTACCATACAGATCTCCCAGGCATTACCATACAGCAAGGCACACGCCATGAAAGCATCTAGCAGCAGTGGGATTCGAACCCACGACTGGAGTCATTTTGAAACTGGTGCTCTATTAACTCAGCGGCACAGGCTCAGTGGTGAACCTGCCGAAAGTTGATCGACCCTAAAAGAATCAATTTTAGCTCCCAAATAATGATTTAAACTAAGAATTAACCTTGCGAAACAGTTTAGGGAAGATGGGTGTGCGACTTATTCACGCCTAAGTTACTTTGAAATGTGTCCTTTTTCGATGGTCAATAGATGAAATCGTTGTGGGAAATAGTTTTTCTAAACTGTTTCTTATTAAATGGCAGGAGGAGTAGGAGCAAAGAAAATTTCTAGAGGCAAAACTGCGCTTCGAAAAAAAAGTAGCTCAATGTCAAATGAACGTTCACAAATCGTGGAACGAGCTGTGCGCAATGATTGATCGCAAATCTTGCTGCTCAAGGTAGAATGACTAGTAGCAAACGTGTAAGTTGACTGGAGATTTGTAACAGCAATGGCATGCATAAATAAGCAACTACTTCATCCTTGCGCAGGACACAATGAAGACGTGACGAAGGTCGGATGGAACCCCGAGCTCTTAGTGCAGAGAAAGCTAAATGAAGTAAGTTACGTTTAAGCATATCACAATCAGGAACTGATTATAGTTATCTTAAAAATCAAATATTTTGACAATTCTTGTGCCAACCTTTGTTTGTAAAGCAAACAAATTAAAAATGAAACTCTCCTCGTATATAGGTATCCTTTTTCGCGAATTATTATCTTCTGGTGCATGTGCGTAGATTAATTATTATCTAAATCTGGTTAAACAGATGTTTTGGAGAAAATTTGTATCTCATGTAGCAGTTAACCCATTAGATTATAATTCGGTTGTTTAACTGATGACCGCAGTAAAACATGCTTATAAATCGGTGCCTCACGTACATTGTTTAAATTAGTTGTAGGATCTAGCATTTTGTTGTTGATTTAATTCGTTTAGATACGTTTTTTGATCATGTATTCAATACGTGACGTAATTCGAGTGTAGAACAATCAATTTTAGCACTTAAAAATCAATTAAATTTTTGACACAAATATGGCACTTTACCTTAAACTTTATGGTAATCGTTGCAATTAAAATAAATTTCCGAAAAAAACCGAAAATTTATTTTTATTTAAAACATCCTAAAATATTGACATAAACTTGTCACTTTACTTTAAATTATATGGTAATCGTTGTAATTAGAATACATTTCGGATAAAAAAAAAATGGTTTTTTCAAAAAACAATTTCTTAAATTATTGACATAAATTTGTCACTTTACCTTAAACTTTATGGTAATCGTTGCAATTAAAATAAATTTCCGACAAAAACCGAAAATTTATTTTTATTTAAAACATCCTAAAATATTGACATAAACTTGTCACTTTACTTTAAATTATATGGTAATCGTTGTAATTAGAATACATTTCGGATAAAAAAAACTGGTTTTTTCAAAAAACAATTTCTTAAATTATTGACATAAATTTGTCACTTTACTATAAAATTGATGGTAATCGTCGTAATTAGATTTAATTTCTGATAGAACCGGAAAATTTGTATTTATGTGAAAATGTGTGTCTGGACTGTATAAAAATGCTAATTCAATGTTGAAATAGCCTTCAAAAGATTCACAAATATTTGCCGTATTAAAATCATCAATTTTAACACTAAAATTAATTGAAAATTTACATAATTAATCTTAAATTTTATGGTAATCGTTGTGATTAGACGTAATTTCTGATAAAAGCGCTAAATTTGTTTTTACTTGAAATTTGTGGGTCATCACTCATCAGCTTATTATGTCAATTGGCTCGGTGGTGAACGCGCAGAAAGTTGAATCACGCCCACTGTTAAGTGCCTTGAATGCTGCACATGTCAGCTTCGTAGTGGGGTATCAGCAATTCGATCAACCAAGTTAAATTTACACACGTACTGCGATCAGACCTGAAGCGTTCATGCATAAAAGCAATCACGACTTACTCATTTATAAATTATTTCACACCAGACCCTAAGAAGGCGTTAAGCCGAATCAAGAAGATCTCCCGAGCATTACCATACAGATCTCCCAGGCATTACCATACAGCAAGGCACACGCCATGAAAACATCTAGCAGCAGTGGGATTCGAACCCACGACTGGAGTCATTTTGAAACTGGTGCTCTATTAACTCAGCGGCACAGGCTCAGTGGTGAACCTGCCGAAAGTTGATCGACCCTAAAAGAATCAATTTTAGCTCCCAAATAATGATTTAAACTATAATTAACCTTGCGAAACAGTTTAGGGAAGATGGGTGTGCGACTTATTCACGCCTAAGTTACTTTGAAATGTGTCCTTTTTCGATGGTCAATAGATGAAATCGTTGTGGGAAATAGTTTTTCTAAACTGTTTCTTATTAAATGGCAGGAGGAGTAGGAGCAAAGAAAATTTCTAGAGGCAAAACTGCGCTTCGAAAAAAAGTAGCTCAATATCAAATGAACGTTCACAAATCGTGGAACGAGCTGTGCGCAATGATTGATCGCAAATCTTGCTGCTCAAGGTAGAATGACTAGTAGCAATCGTGTAAGTTGACTGGAGATTTGTAACAGCAATGGCATGCATAAATAAGCAACTACTTCATCCTTGCGCAGGACACAATGAAGACGTGACGAAGGTCGGATGGAACCCCGAGCTCTTAGTGCAGAGAAAGCTAAATGAAGTAAGTTACGTTTAAGCATATCACAATCAGGAACTGATTATAGTTATCTTAAAAATTAAACATTTTGACAATTCTTGTGCCAACCTTTGTTTGTAAAGCAAACAAATTAAAAATGAAACTCTCCTCGTATATAGGTATCCCTTTTCGCGAATTATTATCTTCTGGTGCATGTGCGTAGATTAATTATTATCTAAATCTGGTTAAACAGATGTTTTGGAGAAAATTTGTATCTCATGTAGCAGTTAACCCATTAGATTATGAGTTCGGTTGTTTAACTGATGACCGCAGTAAAACATGCTTATAAATCGGTGCCTCACGTACATTGTTTAAATTAGTTGTAGGATCTAGCTTATTGTTGTTGATTTAATTCGTTTGGAAGCGTTTTTTGATCATGTATTCAATACGTGACGTAATTCGAGTGTAGAACAATCAATTTTAGCACTTAAAAATCAATTAAATTTTTGACACAAATATGGCACTTTACCTTAAACTTTATGGTAATCGTTGCAATTAAAATAAATTTCCGATAAAAACCGAAAATTTATTTTTATTTAAAACATCCTAAAATATTGACATAAACTTGTCACTTTACTTTAAATTATATGGTAATCGTTGTAATTAGAATACATTTCGGATAAAAAAAACTTGTTTTTTCAAAAAACAATTTCTTAAATTATTGACATAAATTTGTCACTTTACTATAAAATTGATGGTAATCGTCGTAATTAGATTTAATTTGTGATAAAACCGGAAAATTTGTATTTATGTGAAAATGTGTGTCTGGACTGTATAAAAATGCTAATTCAATGTTGAAATAGCCTTCAAAATATTCACAAATATTTGCCGTATTAAAATCATCAATTTTAACACTAAAATTAATTGAAAATTTACATAATTAATCTTAAATTATATGGTAATCGTTGTGATTAGACGTAATTTCTGATGAAAGCGCTAAATTTGTTTTTACTTGAAATTTGTGGGCCAGGGTTAGGGTTAGGGTTAGGGTTAGGGTTAGGGTTAGGGTTAGGGTTAGGGTTAGGGTTAGGGTTAGGGTTAGGGTTAGGGTTAGGGTTAGGGTTAGGGTTAGGGTTAGGGTTAGGGTTAGGGTTAGGGTTAGGGTTAGGGTTAGGGTTAGGGTTAGGGTTAGGGTTAGGGTTAGGGTTAGGGTTAGGGTTAGGGTTAGGGTTAGGGTTAGGGTTAGGGTTAGGGTTAGGGTTAGGGTTAGGGTTAGGGTTAGGGTTAGGGTTAGGGTTAGGGTTAGGGTTAGGGTTAGGGTTAGGGTTAGGGTTAGGGTTAGGGTTAGGGTTAGGGTTAGGGTTAGGGTTAGGGTTAGGGTTAGGGTTAGGGTTAGGGTTAGGGTTAGGGTTAGGGTTAGGGTTAGGGTTAGGGTTAGGGTTAGGGTTAGGGTTAGGGTTAGGGTTAGGGTTAGGGTTAGGGTTAGGGTTAGGGTTAGGGTTAGGGTTAGGGTTAGGGTTAGGGTTAGGGTTAGGGTTAGGGTTAGGGTTAGGGTTAGGGTTAGGGTTAGGGTTAGGGTTAGGGTTAGGGTTAGGGTTAGGGTTAGGGTTAGGGTTAGGGTTAGGGTTAGGGTTAGGGTTAGGGTTAGGGTTAGGGTTAGGGTTAGGGTTAGGGTTAGGGTTAGGGTTAGGGTTAGGGTTAGGGTTAGGGTTAGGGTTAGGGTTAGGGTTAGGGTTAGGGTTAGGGTTAGGGTTAGGGTTAGGGTTAGGGTTAGGGTTAGGGTTAGGGTTAGGGTTAGGGTTAGGGTTAGGGTTAGGGTTAGGGTTAGGGTTAGGGTTAGGGTTAGGGTTAGGGTTAGGGTTAGGGTTAGGGTTAGGGTTAGGGTTAGGGTTAGGGTTAGGGTTAGGGTTAGGGTTAGGGTTAGGGTTAGGGTTAGGGTTAGGGTTAGGGTTAGGGTTAGGGTTAGGGTTAGGGTTAGGGTTAGGGTTAGGGTTAGGGTTAGGGTTAGGGTTAGGGTTAGGGTTAGGGTTAGGGTTAGGGTTAGGGTTAGGGTTAGGGTTAGGGTTAGGGTTAGGGTTAGGGTTAGGGTTAGGGTTAGGGTTAGGGTTAGGGTTAGGGTTAGGGTTAGGGTTAGGGTTAGGGTTAGGGTTAGGGTTAGGGTTAGGGTTAGGGTTAGGGTTAGGGTTAGGGTTAGGGTTAGGGTTAGGGTTAGGGTTAGGGTTAGGGTTAGGGTTAGGGTTAGGGTTAGGGTTAGGGTTAGGGTTAGGGTTAGGGTTAGGGTTAGGGTTAGGGTTAGGGTTAGGGTTAGGGTTAGGGTTAGGGTTAGGGTTAGGGTTAGGGTTAGGGTTAGGGTTAGGGTTAGGGTTAGGGTTAGGGTTAGGGTTAGGGTTAGGGTTAGGGTTAGGGTTAGGGTTAGGGTTAGGGTTAGGGTTAGGGTTAGGGTTAGGGTTAGGGTTAGGGTTAGGGTTAGGGTTAGGGTTAGGGTTAGGGTTAGGGTTAGGGTTAGGGTTAGGGTTAGGGTTAGGGTTAGGGTTAGGGTTAGGGTTAGGGTTAGGGTTAGGGTTAGGGTTAGGGTTAGGGTTAGGGTTAGGGTTAGGGTTAGGGTTAGGGTTAGGGTTAGGGTTAGGGTTAGGGTTAGGGTTAGGGTTAGGGTTAGGGTTAGGGTTAGGGTTAGGGTTAGGGTTAGGGTTAGGGTTAGGGTTAGGGTTAGGGTTAGGGTTAGGGTTAGGGTTAGGGTTAGGGTTAGGGTTAGGGTTAGGGTTAGGGTTAGGGTTAGGGTTAGGGTTAGGGTTAGGGTTAGGGTTAGGGTTAGGGTTAGGGTTAGGGTTAGGGTTAGGGTTAGGGTTAGGGTTAGGGTTAGGGTTAGGGTTAGGGTTAGGGTTAGGGTTAGGGTTAGGGTTAGGGTTAGGGTTAGGGTTAGGGTTAGGGTTAGGGTTAGGGTTAGGGTTAGGGTTAGGGTTAGGGTTAGGGTTAGGGTTAGGGTTAGGGTTAGGGTTAGGGTTAGGGTTAGGGTTAGGGTTAGGGTTAGGGTTAGGGTTAGGGTTAGGGTTAGGGTTAGGGTTAGGGTTAGGGTTAGGGTTAGGGTTAGGGTTAGGGTTAGGGTTAGGGTTAGGGTTAGGGTTAGGGTTAGGGTTAGGGTTAGGGTTAGGGTTAGGGTTAGGGTTAGGGTTAGGGTTAGGGTTAGGGTTAGGGTTAGGGTTAGGGTTAGGGTTAGGGTTAGGGTTAGGGTTAGGGTTAGGGTTAGGGTTAGGGTTAGGGTTAGGGTTAGGGTTAGGGTTAGGGTTAGGGTTAGGGTTAGGGTTAGGGTTAGGGTTAGGGTTAGGGTTAGGGTTAGGGTTAGGGTTAGGGTTAGGGTTAGGGTTAGGGTTAGGGTTAGGGTTAGGGTTAGGGTTAGGGTTAGGGTTAGGGTTAGGGTTAGGGTTAGGGTTAGGGTTAGGGTTAGGGTTAGGGTTCATTCAAGTGATTAAATGCAGTCAGCAATATGTTACGGTCCGCTACACAACACAGGCATCTGATGTTTGCACAGAGCACGTGAAACAATAAATGTCATCCAATAATCGTCTTTTCCCAGAAATATATTTACAATACATTGGGTTGATGGATATTCGAAACAGTGGTGCTTGGTAATTGAAGCATATGTATTAAGGTTACTGCTGCACAAATATAGTTTAGCTTTAGCCCGAAAAATAATTGC